>NC_066565.1:1357727-1375227 GCF_024679095.1 Eriocheir sinensis
CACACACACACACACACTTAACATGCTAACATAACATTAATAACTACGAGACTTGCCAACCAATCAGCTGTCGCCATACCGGGGTGGGGCGATGACGTCACGACCTCGAGGGTATATAAAGAGGGCTGCGTCCGAGTTTGGTTTCAGAGGAGGTTGAGACGAGGTACTGGAAGGAGGGATTTTACGGTACTTTTGGCTTTCGGTGGCGTTAAGTGAGAGAGTGTACGTGTGTTTGTGTGTGTGTATGTGTCTACTTCAAGATGCTTCGTGGACCCAGACCCAACACTTACAAGGCGCATATGTCACCTGTGGACTCCGGTAAGTGTGATAATTAGCGATATTATTATTATTATTATTATTATTATTGATTTTATAACTACATCTATTTTTACTATTACTACTACTATTTCTACTATTATATTCTTCCTATGAGAGTAATAATGATGATAATAATAATAGTAATAATAATAATAATAATAATAATAATAATAATAATAATAGCTAAACAAGTTATTTTTTTACGTCTTTCATGTAATTTATTTTTTCTTCTTTTTCTTTTTCTTCTTCTTCTTCTTCTTCTTCTTCTTCTTCTCTTTCTTTCTCTTCTTCTTCTTCTACTACTACTACTACTACTACTACTACTACTACTACTACTACTACTACTACTACTACTACTATTTTCCCGTAACAATGAAAGGACTTAATAGTGAAAAGAATAACAATTTAAATACAACAACAACAACATCAACAACAATACAGAAGGACACAATACTAAATGCTCTTCTTCCTCTTTGCTATAAAACGATTCCACTTCATAAATATCACACACACATACACACGTACATACATACACACATACATATATACATACATACATATATCTAAGATGGCGCCACTATAAACACTTGCCTGCGCCATGACGGGCTGGTTCTATAGGCTGGCACGCAAAAAAAAAAAAAAAAAAAAAAAAAATACATACTTATATACATACATACATACATACACACATACATTACGTTCATTGGTTCTTTGTGTACGTAAAATTCCATGCATAGTTTCCTTCATCACATTCTTTCTTCATTAACTTTTTCCTCCTTCCTTCCTTCATCAAATTCTTCCTTCCTTCCTTCCTTCCTTCCTTCCTTCCTTCCTTCCTTCATCAAATTCTTCCTTCCTTCCTTCCATCCTTCCTTCCTTCCTTCCTTCCTTCATCAAATTCTTCTTCCTTCCTTCCTTCCTTCCTTCCTTCCTTCCTCAAATTCTTCCTTCCTTCCTTCCCTCCTTCCTTCCTTCCTTCCTTCATCAAATTCTTCTTCCTTCCTTCCTTCCTTCCTTAAATCAAATTCTTCCTTCCTTCCTTCCTTCCTTCCTTCATCAAGTTCTTCCTTCCTTTCTTCCTTCATCAAGTTCTTCCTTCCTTCCTTCCTTATATCAAATTCTTCCTTCCTTCCTTCCTTCCTTCCTTTTATCAAATTCTTCCTTCCTTCCTTCCTTCCTTATATCAAATTCTTCCTTCCTTCCTTCCTTCCTTCCTTCATCAAACTCTTCCTTCCTTCCTTCCTTCCTTCCTTATATCAAATTCTTCCTCCCTTCCTTCATCAAACTCTTCCTTCCTTCCTTCCTTCCTTCATCAAACTCTTCCTTCCTTCCTTCCTTATATCAAATTCTTCCTTCCTTCCTTCCTTCCTTCCTTCCTTCATCAACTTCTGTCCTTTCTATTCTCCTTCCCTCCTATCTTTCTCTTCTTCCTCCATCAATTCTTTCCAACATTTCTCTCCGTCCTTCATCAATTTCCTCCTCCTTCATAAATTTCTCTCCGTGCTTCAAAAACTCCTTCTTTCTCTCCATAATGATGATGATAAGAAAAACAGCAAGTAGAAATAACAACAACAACAACAACAGCAGGGAACAGTAGTAACAATAACAATAACAAAACAAATAACAACAAAAAACTCGCTTCTAAACTCCCCTTCCCTCTCTCTCTCTCTCCTCCGAAACAGAATTCTTCGACTTTCCCGGTGAAGCAGACGAGGCCGCCGCTGCCCTGCTTGCCCGACACCTGCTTAACCTGCTGGAGAGGGCGCGCAGGACCAAGCTGAGGGTTCTGGCTAACAATAACAAGAACAGCGATGATGATAACAGCAATAACAACAAGAACAATAACAATAACAGGTCGGCGCGGAGGAATTCACTCGCGCCGTGCAAGATTAAAATACAGGAGAAGGTGAGAGTTGTGGTTGTGCTGGTAGAAGTAGTAGTAGTAGTAGTGGTAGTTATAGTAGTAGTAGTAGTAGTAGTAGTAGTAGTAGTAGTGCTGACCCTTCCTTTCATTTCTTTGTTCTTCACACACACACACACACACGCATACAAAACAAGCGCAAGACGAAACACAAATATACAATGAGAGAGAGAGAGAGAGAGAGAGAGAGAGAGAGAGAGAGAGATCTTGACTATGCGGTTCAGTTCTGGTCACCTGACTATAGAATGGATATCAGAATGTTAGAATCGGTGCAGAGAGAGAGAGAGAGAGAGAGAGAATCTTGACTATGCGGTTCAGTTCTGGTCACCCTACTATAGAATGGATATCAAAATGTAAGAATCGGTGCAGAGGAGGAAGACTAAGATGATTCAGGGGTTGAGAAACTTGCCATACGAGGAAAGACTCAAACAGTTAAACTTACATTCTCTAGAAAGGTGAAGGGTGCGTGGAGACATGATCGAGGTTTATAAATGGATGAAGGGCTTTAATAAGGGAGACATTCATAAGGTTTTGTTGGTAAGAGAACCGGGTAGGACACGAAGTAATGGGTTTAAACTGGATACATTCAGATTCAACAGGGTCATAGGAAAGAATTGGTTTAGGCCTACTAACAGAGTGGTGGATGAGTGAAATAGGCTTAGCAGTCATGTGGTGAGTGCCAATACAATTATCACAATCAAAAATAGATTAGATAACTTCATGGACAGCGATATTAGGTGGGGCAGATACACGGGAGCTTAGGTTCAAAGGAGCTGCCTTGTACAGACCTACCGACCTCTTTAATTAAGGGATTGAATGACCATATTCTCAAACGCTTCGCCGCTCACACACTCACATTCGTCAGGGTTTTGGAAGGGGTATTGGGCATTTCCAGAGCTACATTCATGACCCTGGTGGTAGTTTGACCCCTCTGCTGTACCTTGGGGCCAGTTTCACAGTTCAACACATGCAGTTATTGTGAGCGCCCTAAACAAACTATATATTCACCACAAAGATTCGCTATTTCTACTCAATCCCAGATACTAAAGAGATTTCTAGTGTGGTTTTCTAAAGTTTCCCTCTTTTTATATCAACACCAAACACTATACAAGGCGTTTTCTAAAGGTTAAAGATGGGGTCAGTCGAGTTCCAATGAGTGTTTCTTCAGGTTCACGGTACAGAAGAAGGGTCAAACTACCACCAGGGTCATAAAACTACTCCTGGAAATGCCTACAACTCCTACGAAAGCCTTGTCAAATAGGTGTTCTTAGCTTTACGGTACAGAGGAAGGGTCACACTACCATCAGGGTCATAAAACTACCCCTGGAAATGCATACAACTCCTACGAAAGCCTTGTCAAATAGGTGTTCTTAGCTTCACGGTACAGAGGAAGGGTCACACTACCATCAGGGTCATAAAACTACTCCTGGAAATGCCCACAACTCCTACGAAAGCCTTGTCAAATATGTGTTCTTAACTTCACGGTACAGAGGAAGGGTCACACTACCACCAGGGTCATAAAACTACTCCTGGAAATGCCCACAACTCCTACGAAAGCCTTGTCAAATAGGTGTTCTTGGGCGGCGAAATGTCTTATACTATCGTTTCTCACATTAACAATTTCTAAAGGTCAAAGATGGGGTCAGTCGAGTTCCAATGAGTGTTTCCTTAGGTTCACGGTACAGAGGAAGGGTCACACTACCACCAGGGTCATAAAACTGCACCTGGAAATGCCCACAACTCCTACGAAAGCCTTGTCAAATAGGTGTTCTTGGGCGGCGAAATGTCTTATACTATCGTTTCTCACGTTAACAATTTCTAAAGGTCAAAGATGGGGTCAGTCGGGTTCTAATGAGTGTTTCTTCAGGTTCACGGTACAGAGGAAGGGTCAAACTAACACCAGGGTCATAAAACTGCACCTGGAAATGCCCACAACTCCTACGAAAGCCTTGTCAAATAGGTGTTCTTGGGCGGCGAAATGTCTTATAATATACTATCGTTTCTCACATTAACAATTTCTAAAGGTCAAAGATGGGGTCAGTCGGGTTCCAATGAGTGCTTCCTTAGGTTCACGGTACAGAGGAAGGGTCAAACTAACACCAGGGTCATAAAACTGCACCTGGAAATGCCCACAACTCCTACGAAAGCCTTGTCAAATAGGTGTTCTTGGGCTGCGAAATGTCTTGTACTATCGTTTCTCACGTTAACAATTTCTAAAGGTCAAAGATGGGGTCAGTCGAGTTCCATTGAGTGCTTCCTTAGGTTCACGGTACAGAGCAAGGGTCACACTACCACCAGGGTCATAAAACTGCACCTGGAAATGCCCACAACTCCTACGAAAGCCTTGTCAAATAGGTGTTCTTGGGCTGCGAAATGTCTTATACTATCGTTTCTCACATTAACAATTTATAAAGGTCAATGATGGGGTCAGTCGAGTTCCTATGAGTGTTTTCTTAGGTTCACGGTACAGAAGAAGGGTCAAACTAACACCAGGGTCATAAAACTGCCCCTGGAAATGCCCACAACTCCTACGAAAGCCTTGTCAAATATGTGTTCTCGGGCGGCGAAATGTCTTATAATATACTATCGCTTCTCACATTAACAATTTCTAAAGGTCAAAGATGGGGTCAGTCGGGTTCTAATGAGTGTTTCTTCAGGTTCACGGTACAGAGGAAGGGTCAAACTAACACCAGGGTCATAAAACTGCCCCTGGAAATGCCTACAACTCCTAAGAAAGCCTTCTCATATGAGCTGTTTCTAAAGGTTAAAGATGGGGTCAGTCGGGTTCCAATGAGTGCTTCCTTAGGTTCACGGTACAGAGGAAGGGTCAAACTAACACCAGGGTCATAAAACTACTCCTGGAAATGCCCCAAACTCCTTCAAAAGCCTTGTCGTGTTGGATCGGACTGTGAAATCGGCTTTTAAACGTGAAAAACAACCATGGAAACCCGATTTTAAACTGTTCTCAAGGGGGGCACCTGTATCTCCGCCCCCTCCCCCCCCCCTCACCTGGCGGCCACGACCTCTCACCTACCCCCCTTCCTCCCCCCCAGGCCCGCACCGGCACCCCATCCCAGTGGCTCCACAAGCTGCTGCCCGGCTCAGACACCGTGCACGTCCTGCTGCCCGAGGACTTCATCACCAGGGTGGTTCGCGACGCTCTCAGGATGACGGAGGGGGAGGAAAAGGGCATCAGGTAAGGAAGGAGAAGGAATACATAGAAATACATAGGAGTAGAAGAAGAAGGAATACATAGGAATACATAGGAGTAGAAGAAGAAGGAACACATAGGAATACATAGGAGTAGAAGAAGAAGGAATACATAGGAGTAGAAGAAGAAGGAATACATAGGAATACATAGGAGTAGAAGAAGAAGGAATACATAGGAGTAGAAGAAGAAGGAACACATAGGAATACATAGGAGTAGAAGAAGAAGGAATACATAGGAATACATAGGAGTAGAAGAAGAAGGAATACATAGGAGTAGAAGAAGAAGGAATACATAGGAATACATAGGAGTAGAAGAAGAAGGAATACATAGGAATACATAGGAGTAGAAGAAGAAGGAATACATAGGAATACATAGGAGTAGAAGAAGAAGGAATACATAGGAATACATAGGAGTAGAAGAAGAAGGAATACATAGGAATACATAGGAGTAGAAGAAGAAGGAATACATAGAAATACATAGGAGTAGAAGAAGGAATACATAGGAATACATCGGAGTAGAAGAAGAAGGAATACATAGGAATACATAGGAGTAGAAGAAGAAGGAATACATAGGAATACATAGGAGTAGAAGAAGAAGGAATACATAGAAATACATAGGAATACATAGGAGTAGAAGAAGAAGGAATACATAGGAATACATAGGACTTGAAGAAGAAGGAATACATAGGAATACATATAAAAAAAAACAATACAAAAGAAGGAATAGAAGGAGAAGAAGAGGAAGAGGAGGAGGAGGAAGAGGAAGAAGAGGAGGAGGAAGACAAGTTTCAAATACAAGTAATCCTCTTCCTCCTCCTCCTCCTCCTCCTCCTCCTCCTTCTTCCCAAAATATATAAAAAAAAACAATACAAAAGAAGGAATAGAAGGAGAAGAAGAGGAAGAGGAAGAGGAAGAGGAAGAAGAGGAGGAGGAAGACAAGTTACAAATACAAATAACTCTTCCTCCTCCTCCTCCTCCTCCTCCTCCTCCTCCTCCTCCTTCTTCCCAAAATATTAAAAAAAAAACAATACAAAAGAAGGAATAGAAGGAGAAGAAGAGGAAGAGGAAGAAGAGGAGGAGGAAGACAAGTTACAAGTACAAATAACTCTTCCTCCTCCTCCTCCTCCTCCTCCTCCTCCTCCTCTATCTTCCCAAAATATAAAAAGCAAAAAAAAAATAATACAAAATCAACGTTGTCCCACATTCTAACGCAAGCATATCGATCATCATCTCTTTAAGCTACTCTTTACTTTTGTCTTTTAGGGGAGCGGCGAGTAGCGAGCTTTTCTTTTTTTTTCTCTCTTTTTGTTGCCCATGAACCGTTCTCTTTGATGTAAAAAAAAAAAAAAATTGGGGGGCCAGTGGGGGTGGGTGTATACATTTCTACCCCTGCGTCTTTCTCCTCGCCTAACGCCTCCTCTCTCTCTTTCTCCAGGGCCTGCACTCTCTGCCTGGAGCTCTGGGATGGAGATAAGCGTTTGGTGCTGGGCCGTATTGTGTGTGACCCAAGAGTGGAGACATCTTATACCTTGTACGTGAGGCTGGTCAAGGCAACCCCCCCCCTGGAGGCTACGACGTTCAGGTGTGTAAGAGAGAGAGAGAGAGAGAGAGAGACAGACAGACAGAGAGAGAGAGAGAGAGAGAGAGAGAGAGAGAGAGAGAGAGAGAGAGAGAGAGAGAGGACAGGACAGACACATATAGAGAGAGAGAGAGAGAGAGAGAGAGAGAGAGAGAGAGAGAGAGAGAGAGAGAGAGAGAGAGAGAGAGAGAGAGAGAGAGAGAGGTGAGGAAGGTTACCGAGGGAAGTTGAATGAATTATGGAAAGGAGAAGAAGAAGAAGGAGAAGAAGAAGAAGAAGAGGAGGAGGAGGAAGACAAGTTACAAATACAAATACCACTCCTCCTCCTCCTCCTCCTCCTCCTCCTCCTCCTCCCAAACCCAAAAAACAAAACAAAAAAACAAAAATCCTTGTTATCCCACATTCTAACGCAAGCATCTCCTTTCTTTACAGGTTTTTCAACACGAGTATCTATGACCCCATCTACATCAGCCCGGGCTACCAGCTGGAGAAGAAGAAGAAGAAGATGATGGCGTAGAGAGAGAGAGAGAGAGAGAGAGAGAGAGAGAGAGGAGGGGGTAGCGAAGTTGGAGTCTCTCGTCATGTTATAAGATTTGAGAAGGAGAAGAAGGAGAAGGAGGAGGAGGAGAAGGAGGAGGAGGAGAAGAAGAAGAAGGAGAAGAACAAGAACAAGAAGAACAAGAACAAGAAGAACAAGAAGAACAAGAAGTAGAAGGAGGAGAAGAAGAAGAAGAAGAAGAAGAAGAAGAAGAAGAAGAAGAAGAAGAAGAAGAGAATTAAAATATATATTCTATCCATACCTAATCTATACATATATATATCTATGTATGTGTGTATGTAACAGTAGCAGTAATAGTAGTAGTAGTAGTAGTAGTAGTAGTAGTAGTATTCAATTATCGCATTTATTCATTCATTCATCTGAAATCATCATCATCATCATCATTATCATTATTGTTATTATCATTGTCATTATTACTATTATCATTATTATTATCATTATTATTAAGATTATTATATTTTTTGCCACTATTTTCGTATATAAAAGAAAGAATATTATGGGCGTTGTTTTAATGGGTCGATCCTTCCTATGAGAGAGAGAGAGAGAGAGAGAGAGAGAGAGAGAGAGAGAGAGAGAGCATCTTAGCAAAACAGATCAAGGCTTTTCCCAGCATCCTCTCTCTCTCTCTGATATTTGTAGCCCCGTTGGAGAGACAAAACATAAACAAAGCACCCGAGACCCAGAATAGGACCAAGCGACCACAACAAACCCTCATGGTGGCTGAAACGGTTATTTCGGAGGCCCAAAAAAAGTAAAAGTTCGACCACTTAGAAACCAGAAAACGCAAAAACTCCCCCGGAATCGGAAAGAGCACATCAGAAACCCCTTATAACACCCAACAGCACCTTTGTAACAGCAGTGACAGCCTTGGAATCAGTGAAATAGGGGATGGAGGTGCTAGCCGTGAAGTGACCGTGGATACAAAGTTATTTATAAAGTGAATATTCGACCACTTAGAAACCAGAAAACGCGAAAACTCCCCCAGAATCGGAAAGAGCACATCAGAAACCCCTTATAACACCCAACGTCACCTTTGGAAACAGAAGTGACAGCCTTCAAATCAGTGAAATAAGAGAGAGGAAGAACTACCCCCATATATAACCTGAAAAAAAAGTGGAAATTCGGCCACTTGGAAACCAGAAAACGCAAAAACTCCCCCGGAATCGAAAAGAGCACATCAGAAACCCCTTATAACACCCAACAACACCTTGGAAACAGCCGTGACAGCCTTGAAATCACTGAAATAAGAGAAAGAGAGGAACTACCCCCATATATAACCTGACAAAAAAATAAAAATTCGGCCACTTAGAAACCAGAAAACGCAAAAACTCCCCCGGAATCGAAAAGAGCACATCAGAAACCCCTTAAAACACCCAACAACACCTTGGAAACAGCCGTGACAGCCTTGAAATCACTGAAATAAGAGAAAGAGAGGAACTACCCCCATATATAACCTGACAAAAAAATAAAAATTCGGCCACTTGGAAACCAGAAAACGCAAAAACTCCCACGGAATCGAAAAGAGCACATCAGAAACCCCTTAAAACACACAACAGCACCTTTGGAACAGCAGCGACAGCCTTATAAACAGCAAAAATAAGGAGGGACGGGAGACTTAACAAATGGCGTAGATTCCTGACCCCATATTTAAACCCCATTTGCAGACCATGGCGCCATTTCCAGGGGTCGCGGGGGCCATGGCGACCTACCAGCGACTCAGCACTTTACTCCGAACCCTCCGGCAACCATCCATGACCTGCGGATTACGAGAAAAACGGAAAAATATGACAACTTTTTCATCCCATAACCCCAGCATGTTCTCGACCCTCAGGCGTTCCTATGGCCTTCCTGTGCCTCTGTGGCCCTATGGAATGGTGCCAAGGGTCCAGTGGGGGTGTAGAGAGGTCCTGGCACCATTACGAGGCACCTGGCACCCTTGTAACAGCCTGTACCAGATGAAATATAGGCTGTTACACTCCTCTTCAAGTTCACGCCAGAAGGATATTCCCGAGTACCTCCTTGGCAGCATCAGTGAGGTGACTGTGGTGGTGTTTGTGTTGCCTTGCACTCTTGTTCCTCTTTGTGATCTTGTTGCCCTTCCTCAGGCTCTGTTTCTTCTCTCTCTTCTCTTACTACACACGCACACACACACACGCACACACATCCTTGACTCACATTCACCAAGCAAACAAGAGAGAGAGAGAGAGAGAGACACATTCCTCACTCACATTCTATGCATAACAAACATGATCACCTCTGACCTCCTCCTCCTCCTCCTCCTCCTCCAGGGGTGCTGTGGGTCTGGCCAGGGGCAGGATAATACCATTGGTGACCCTGGTGCCATGGGTGTGGTGTGAGGTCAGAGTGTGCTGGGCCAGGTGGTGGGTCAGGTCACCCCGTGGTGTGCCCCAGAAGGTGTGCCTGGTACTGGTTACAGCCAGTTGTCACCACTGCCACACCCGGCCCCTGCCCAAGCCAAGCCAAGCCTCCTCCTCCTCCTCCTCCTCCTCCTCCTTCTCTGTGGAAGATTACTTTACAATTTATCGATCAAATAGAACAAGAAGAAATCACAGTTTGAAGATAAGTGGTAAAAGATTCTCGTCGCACGAAGCTAAGCACTTCATCTTCAATCGAGTTGTTAATGTTTGGAACTCTCTACCCTGTGATGTCGTTGATAGTACAACAGCTACGGCCTTCAAGAATAGATTAGACAAGTGTTTTGAATCCAACCAGCAACTAAGATATTACTCATTGTCGTAATAACGTTAAGTTCTTTCGAATACTGGTGTCCTTGTCCGCTTTTATCGCCCGGTTAGTGGTAGCAGTAATGGTAGTTCTTTCCTCTTTGGGGTGGGGAGGAGCCTTTGCCTTTGCTGTCCTTCATCTTCCACCTTTGATTAGATAGTTAGTGTAGCTTGTCACAAACAGCCTCGTAAGGACCAGCAGGTCTGCTGTTGTTTGTTCTTCCTTTGTGTTCCTCCTCCTCCTCCTCCACAATGAAAGTAATATGATATAAAAAGGAAAAGGAATAAAGAGAAAGAGAAGGGAAAGAAGAGGAGGAGGAGGAGGAGGAGGAGGAGGAGGAGGAGCACCACGTAGTGACAGAATCAGGTTGAATCTGGAGTTTGTTTGTCTGTTTTAAGTATTCCAGACACACAGGGAGAGAGAGAGAGAGAGAGAGAGAGAGAGAGAGAGAGAGAGAGCATTGTCATTTTTTATGGAAAGGAGGAGTGGAAGGGATGGTGATGAATATATAATGGAGGAACAGGAGGAGGAGGAGGAGGAGGAGGAGGAAGATACAGATAAAGAGAGAGAGGAAGAGAAGGAAGGAAGAGAGGGAGGAAAAGAAGGAAGGAAGAGAGGAAGAAAAAGAAGGAAGGAAGGAAGAGGATGAAGGTCACAGGTCAAAAAGGGAAGGAGGAAGGAAGGAAGGAGGAGGAGGAGGGGGAGGTAAAGTAGAGCAGGTGTGAGAGAAATAAGGAATGAAGAGGAAGAGGAGGAGGAGGAAGGGACAACCTATAACATAACATACCTCCTCCTCTTCCTCCTCCTTCTCCTTCTCCTCCTTCTCCTCCTCCTCCTCCTTCTCCATCTCCTCCTCCATCTCCTCCTCCACTTTCTCAGTTATCCATCACTGCAACAAGCTTCAAATAAGATTAAGTCATCTCCACTCATCTCCACTTCATCTCCACTCACCTCCAGTCATCTCCACCTCATCTCCACTTCACCTCCACTCATCTCCATCTTCAGCTCATCTCCACTTCATCTCCACTTCACCTCCAGTCATCTCCATCTTCAGCTCATCTCCACTCACCTCCAGCTCATCTCCACAGGTCGACACAGCAGAGGACGACCTTCTGGGAGATGAATTCGAAGAGGAGGAGGAGGAGGAGGAGGAAGAGAAGATGGAGGATGAGATATTAGACTTCCTAACACCACGGCTGATCCCATTCGAGGAGACAGATAGTAGCTTTGTGATCCCCTGCCCTGGATGTACTAACGGGAGGGTAAGTAGTAGTAGTAGTAGTAGTAGTAGTAGTAGTAGTAGTAGTAGTAGTAGTAGTGGTAGTAGTGGTAGTAGTAGTGGTAAGTGTGTGTGTGTGTGTGTGTGTGTGTACATAAAAAGATATCGAAGTCTACATGTGTAAATATATATATATAAAAAAATTGTGTACGTATTTAAACTTGTGTGTGTGTGTGTGTGTGTGTTTTGTAGTAGTAGTAGTAGTAGTAGTAGTAGTAGTATACCTATGAATAAAACTAGCCTTGAAACTTTAAATATATTGAAGAAATAAACTTAATAAATACATGAATTAATGAAGATTGCAAGATAATAAAGGAAAGTGTAACAATATATAACTATCTACATTTATTTATTATTTATTTATTTTATTTTATTTTATTTATTTATTATTTTCAAGGACGAGGAGGACGACAAAATGAAGGAGATTTTCGTGGACAAAAACTCAGGTAAGAACGGACCTATTTTTCTCTTTCCTTTTCTCTCCCTTTCTTTATCTCCCTCTACTTATCTCCCTTTCTTTACCTCCCTTTCTCTCCCTTTCCTTATCTCCCATTCTCTCCCTTTCCTTATCTCCCTTTCTTTACATTCCTTTCTCTCCCTCTACTTATCTCCCTTTCTTTACCTCCCTTTCTCTCCCTTTCCTTATCTCCCTTTCTCTCCCTTTCCTTATCTCCCTTTCTTTACATTCCTTTCTCTCCCTCTACTTATCTCCCTTTCTTTACATTCCTTTCTCTCCTTTTCCTTATCTCCCTTTCTTTACATTCCTTTCTCTCCCTCTACTTATCTCCCTTTCTTCACCTCCCTTTCTCTCCCTTTCTTTACATTCAGTGACTCCCTTCCTTGACCCTAAAGACCTATCACTCCCTTCATCCCCCTGAACATCTTGGAGTCCCTTAATCTCCCTGAACACCTGCAGTCCCTTAATCTCCCTGAACACCCTGCAGTCCCTTAATCTCCCTGAACACCCTACAGTCCCTTAATCTCCCTGAACACCTGTAGTCCCTTAATCTCCCTGAACACCTGTAGTCCCTTCATCCCCCTGAACATCTTGGAGTCTCTTAATCTCCCTGAACACCTGTAGTCCCTTAATCTCCCTGAACACCTGTAGTCCCTTCATCCCCCTGAACATCTTGGAGTCTCTTAATCTCCCTGAACACCTGTAATCCCTTAATCTCCCTGAACACCCTACAGTCCCTTAATCTCCCTGAACACCCTGCAGCCCCTTAGTCCCCCTGAACACAGTCCCATCCACAGGTTACTTCGTCTGCCCGTGGTGTTGCCGTGACGGGGGGTGGGGGGAGCTGAGGGCCCTCCTGGACTCCCGCGAGGACACCATCACCACCACCACCACCACCGCCGCCCTCACCTCCGTCTTCAACACCACCGCCACCACCACCACCACCACGCCCATCAGCCACCTCCACGATGAGGTGTTGAAGGATTCGCCACTGAGGGTGAGGCTGGTGGTGTTGAGTGGTGCTGGATGAGAGAGAAATTGGTGTTGAGAATGGTGTTGAAAGTCATGATTGGGGATGATATAAGAGAGAGAGAGAGAGAGAGAGAGAGAGAGAGAGAGAGAGAGAGAGAGAGAGAGAGAGAGAGAGTTAGAAATATATTTATATAGAGAGAGAGAGAGAGAGAGAGAGAGAGAGAGAGAGAGAGAGAGAGAGAGAGAGAGTTAAATAAATTATGGGAAGGAGAAGAAGAAGAAGAATAAGAAGAGGAGGAGGAGGAGGGAGACAAGTTACAAATACAACTCCTCCCCCTCTTCCTCCACCTCCTCCTCCTCCTCCTCCTCCTCCTCCTCCACCACAACCACTCCTCCGCAGGGCGTGAGTCGCGTGACCCTGGACAAGTGTGGTGCCGTGGTGACTTCTGACGGCTCTCGGCTCATCCTGCCAGTGAGGGGCGGCGTGGGGCAGCTGGTGGGCCTGGAGAATGTGTCTCTCATGCACCAACACCCACAGGTACGACACTCTTTTTGTTGTTGTTGTTGTTGTTGTTTTATTCCTAATGTTTTTTTTCATGGGTATCAGTTTGGGCACACTTTGTTTTGTTGTTGTTGTTGTTTTATTCCTAATGTTTTTTTTTCATGGGTATCAGTTTTGGCAGTTTTTGTTGTTGTTGTTGTTGTTTTATTCCTAATGTTTTTTTTCATGGGTATCAGTTTTGGCAGTTTTTGTTGTTGTTGTTGTTGTTGTTTTATTCCTAATGTTTTTTTTCATGGGTATCAGTTTTGGCAGTTTTTGTTGTTGTTGTTGTTGTTGTTGTTTTATTCCTAATGTTTTTTTTTCATGGGTATCAGTTTGGGCACACTGTTTTTGTTGTTGTTGTTGTTGTTGTTGTTTTATTCCTAATGTTTTTTTTTCATGGGTATCAGTTTTGGCACACTTTGTTTTGTTGTTGTTGTTGTTGTTGTTTTATTCCTAAGGGTTTGTTTCATGGGTATCAGTTTGGGCACACTTTGTTTTGTTGTTGTTGTTGTTTTATTCCTAATGTTTTTTTTTTCATGGGTATCAGTTTGGGCACACTTTGTTTTGTTGTTGTTGTTGTTGTTGTTTTATTCCTAATGGTTTTTTTTCATGGGTATCAGTTTGGGCACACTTTGTTTTGTTGTTGTTGTTGTTGTTGTTTTATTCCTAATGGTTTTTTTCATGGGTATCAGTTTGGGCACACTTTGTTTTGTTGTTGTTGTTGTTGTTGTTTTATTCCTAATGGTTTTTTTCATGGGTATCAGTTTGGGCACACTTTGTTTTGTTGTTGTTGTTTTATTTAAAGAATTTGCTTCAAGGGTATCAGGTCACGTCTCCTTCTGAAGTTGACCTCTGTTTTGGGGCACTCCTTTAAGCACTTTTTATGGGCATTTTTTGTGATCTCTCCTTCCTAAGTTGACCTCTGTTTTGGGGCACTCCTTTAAGCACTTTTTATGGGCATTTTTTGTGATCTCTCCTTCTGAAGTTGACCTCTGTTTTGGGGCACTCCTTTAAGCACTTTTTATGGGCATTTTTTTCATTATTGTTTCTTTTGTTTGCCTTTGAGCTGTTTCCTCTGCTGTAGAAAAAAAAAAAATAGAAATAAAAAAATAAAAACCTTGAATCATTGTAACCTTCCCCTCGTCACCGGCAGATCATCCGGAGGTACCTCGTAGGCAAGAGCCGGGCCTTCACGCCTCTACCGCTCAGCACCGGCACCAGGAATAACAGGGTGCTGGTGGTGCCAAACTGCTGTGATGTCCTGGCACTCTATGAGCTGAAAATTCCTGCCGTGTCCCTCCCCCTGGACGGTGAGGGAGAGAGATAGCAGTGATGATGATGATGATGATAACAAGATCAATAGAGGTTAGACTTTAGTATATTGACTATATTAACACCACCACCACCACCATCACCACCACAGATGTGTCGGCACTGGAGAGGCACCTGGTGGAGTGTGGCACTGTTGGCGAGGTGGTGTTGTGGTGTCAGGCCCTGCCACCCCCGCGCCCCCTCCTGCTGGCACTCATCAAGGCGGGCGTCTCCTGCTCCATTGTGCAGTAAGTACTAACATCAGTGAGTTGTAAATATGGCACATACATCAGTGGGTGGTCAGTATGAAGCTTACATCAGTAGGTGGTCATCCCTTCCTCTCCCGTCAGGTCGGTGGAGGGTGATCCCCCCATCCACCTGATGACCCCGGCGCAGGTTCGAGTGGCCCTCACCCGCACCCTCGCAGTGCTGTCCCCGGCCACCACCACCTTCACACAGCTGAGGGACAAGGTTTACTACAGGCTGACACACAGGGAGGAGGTGAGGGGCAGGGTAGCCAGTGGGGTGTTCACCAGTAGAGTGTGTGTGTGTGTGTGTGTGTGTGTGTGTGTGTGTGTGTGTGTGTGTTCGAGGCCTGCACACACACACACACTCATGCACACACACTCTCATGGACACACACACTCATGGACACACACACTCATGGACACACACACTCATGCACACACACACTCATGGACACACACACTCATGCACATCACACATACAAACTTTAACTGGTGTGAACATTTTCCCTCGGAATTAAAATCTACTCTCACCGGAAACTAGACTGGACGCAGCATAGAAATAGAAGATGTGTGGTATTATATAATTAGTACTATAAAAACCTGCTTACCCCCCCAGACCAGCGGGGTGCAATGGCAGCGGTACCGGGGCCTGAACGACCTCTTGCTGGGGCACCGTGCGGGGGAGCTGACGGTGCTGACGGGGCCAACCGGGGCGGGGAAGACAACCCTGGTGGCGGAGTACTCGCTTGACCTGTGTATGCAAGGGGTGGGTCCGGGGCGGCTGTTGTTGTTGTTGTTGTTGTAAGGGGTGACTTGTTGTTTTCCATTTTACGGCATTTTTTTTTACATTTTAGTGTGGGATGTGTTGTTATTTTCTGTCCCCTTATTGCTTGTTGTCCCTGTTATGTGTCTTCCTTCTCTCTTTATTTTCCTTTCTCTCTCTCTCTCTCTCTCTCTCTCTCTCTTCATCTCCATCCACTGTTCTCTCTCAACTTTCCTTCAATTTCTCTCATCCTCACAAACTAACCTCTCTCTCTCTTTCCATTCATCCTCCACCCTCTCTCTCTCTCTCTCTCTCGCACCCTAACCAACCAACCCTTCCCCCTCCACCCCATAGGTCCGCACTCTCTGGGGCAGCTTCGAGGTGGGTGTGGTGCGTTTGTGTGAGGTTATGCTACAGCAGTTCAGCGGGGCACCTCTCCCTCAGGACCTACAGCTGTTCAACGCCTTGGCCGGGCAGTTTGCAGCTCTCCCCTTGCACTTCCTGACATACCATGGACAGAGGAGTGTGGGGGATGTGGTCAAGGTGCGTGTGGGGTGTGTGTGTGTGGGGTGAGAAAGCAATGAGGAAAAGTTGAAGTAGAGTTGATAGATTAGAGAAATGAAGTTATGGAATGGGTTTAAAAAGTGTGGGAATTGATGTTGGAATGGGTTTGAGTGTGTTTGGAAATGTAAGTGTGTGTGTGTGTGTGTGTGTGTGTGTGTGTGTGTTTGGAAATGTGGAATTGTGTTTGGAAATGCTGTTTGGAAATGTAAGTGTGTGTGTGTGTGTGTGTGTGTGTGTGTGTGTTTGGAAATGTGGGTGTGTTTGAAATGCTGTTTGGAAATGTAAGTGTGTGTGTGTGTGTGTGTGTGTGTTTGGAAATGTGGAATTGTGTTTGGAAATGCTGTTTGGAAATGTAAGTGTGTGTGTGTGTGTGTGTGTGTGTGTGTGTGTGTTTGGAAATGTGGAATTGTGTTTGGAAATGCTGTTTGGAAATGTAAGTGTGTGTGTGTGTGTGTGTGTGTGTGTGTGTGTGTTTGGAAATGTGGAATTGTGTTTGGAAATGCTGTTTGGAAATGTGGGTGTGTGTGTGTGTGTGTGTGTGTGTGTGTGTGTTTGGAAATGTGGGTGTTGTGTTTGGAAATGCTGTTTGGAAATGTAAGTGTGTGTGTGTGTGTGTGTGTGTGTGTGTGTTTGGAAATGTGGAATTGTGTTTGGAAATGCTGTTTGGAAATGTAAGTGTATGTGTGTGTGTGTGCAGAATTGGGTGTGAAAATATCTCTTCCTTTCCTTTCTCCTCCTTTTCTCTTCCCTTCCTTTCTCCTCCATTCCCTTTCCCCTTCCTTTCTCTTCTCTTCCTTTTTCCTCTCTTCCTTTCTCCTCCCTTCCCTTCCCTTCCTTTCCCGTCCCTTTCTCTTCCCTTCCTTTCTCTCCCCTTTCTTTCCCCTCCCTTTCCCCTTCCTTCCTTTCTAAACCCTTTCCCCTTCCTTCCTTTCTAAACCCTTTCCCCTTCCTTTCCCCTTCCTTTCTCCTCCCTTCCCCTCCTTTTCCCCTCCTTCCCTTCCCTTCCCTTCCTTTCCCCTCCCTTTCCCTT
>NC_066565.1:1377727-1382727 GCF_024679095.1 Eriocheir sinensis
AGAAGAAGAAGAGGAGGAGGAGGAAGAGGAAGAGGAGGAAATTAGAAGAAAGTTTGGAGATGAAGAAGAAAGGAAGGAAGGAAGGAGAAGAAGAGGAGGAAGAAGAAGAAGGAGGAGGAGGAGGAGGAGGAGGAAGAAGAATTATAAAGAAGAGAATGAGTTAAGGAAAGGAAGAAAGAGGAGGAAGAAGAAGAAGAAGATAAAGAAGAAGAAGAGAGAGAGAGAGAGAGAGAGAGAGAGAGAGAGAATGGCTTAGTATTAGTAGTTTTATAATTGTGTAAATATAATTAGTTTGTATTTTTATATTACCAAAAAAGACATAATTAGATCTGGCTTCCATAGAGAATTAGTAATATTAAAATGGACTGAATTACACCCCAATGTTTTATTTATCATTCGTTAAGGACTTTGAAGTTAATTTTCTGAGTGTTTTATAAGTTTGTGATAATTTGCGTAAGAAAAAAAAGATACTCATTTGACTAGGAGAATAATCGTAATTGTTCACAGGGATATTACAGACGTTATATAACCTTACATTTCTATTCATTATTATTTAACATCCCTCTTTAATACAAATATAATTACTTAAAAGCTGAAATAAGAGGGAAATATATAAGTTTAAGTAATAATCCACAGTTTCTCATTTGACTCCCGGTCCTCAGCCTCCCTCCCTGGCTCGTAGCATCCTCACATTTCAAGATATTTTACGGTATTTCTAAGCATTTAACAAGTTATATTTAGGTTAGTACAGACACACGAAGGCCTGATGCATCTATACTAGCAATGTCAGCTCTTAAATAGGCCGGTAAAGGCGTTAAATAAGGGAAAAGGAGGTTTGTTTACATGCGGCGGCCACACATGTTCGAGTCAGCTGATGGAGGAAAAAATTATCCCACAATCCACACGATGAGGTGATATCCCGGTGTGTTGTCTTGCCCTGGCGTGTTAAATCATTCATCTTTCTTTGTAATTACTTCTGATGAAATAGCACTACAGAAGGCAATGCCCCTCTGTTGGGTAGTGCTACATTTTGTTATATACGTAATGCCCAAAGCCCCCTGTGTTGGGTAATGGCAATGCCCCTCTGTTGGGTAGTGCTACATTTTGGTATATACGTAATGCCCAAAGCCCCCGTGTTGGGTATAAGCAATGCCCCTCTGTTGGGTAGTGGTACATTTTGTTATATACGTAATGCCCAAAGCCCCCGTGTTGGGTATAAGCAATGCCCCTCTGTTGGGTAGTGCTACATTTTGTTATATACGTAATGCCCAAAGCCCCTGTGTTGGGTATAAGCAATGCCCCTCTGTTGGGTAGTGCTACATTTTGGTATATACGTAATGCCCAAAGCCCCCGTGTTGGGTAATGGCAATGCCCCTCTGTTGGGTAGTGCTACATTTTGGTATATACGTAATGCCCAAAGCCCCCGTGTTGGGTAATGGCAATGCCCCTCTGTTGGGTAGTGCTACATTTTGTTATATACGTAATGCCCAAAGCCCCCGTGTTGGGTATAAGCAATGCCCCTCTGTTGGGTAGTGCTACATTTTGTTATATACGTAATGCCCAAAGCCCCCGTGTTGGGTAATGTCAGGCTGGGTTACATTAAGAAGGTGGTGTTTTATTTCTTGAGTCTCAGGGCCGTATTTTCAGACACCATCGCTTCTCGCATCAACTATTTCTAAAGGTCGAAGAAGGGATCAATCGGGTTTTCATGAGTGTTTTTTAAGGTTCATGGCACAGAAGAAGGGTCACACTACCACCAGGGTCATAAAACTACCCCTGGAAAGGCCTACAGCTCCTACGAAAGCCATGTCAAATATGTGAACTTGGGCGACGAAATGTTTTAAAATACGACCCCAAGACCTTTTGACGGAGCCCTCTGATGCTCATGAAAAATACACACACACACTCAATAAGGAAACAACAGTTTATTTGTTAATACAAAACCCACACAGTCTCTTCTTAGATACATAGATGCATACCCTTAATGTATACAGGACAACCAGAAAAGATATAGTATATAGTATACATATATATTTAGTCAGCATACTGTTTAATAAGCGTAGGAATAAATAGCTGTGTGTGTGTGTGTGTGTGTGTGTGTGTGTGTGTGTGTGTGTGTGTGTGTGTGTGTGTGTGTGTGTGTGACCTCATTTCTTTGCCTTGTGACACACCCTAATCCCAAACCCCTTATATGTGTATGTATCTGTATGAATGAGTTTGTATGTATGTGTATGTATTTCTGTGTGTGTGTGTGTGTGTGTGTGTGTGTGATCATTTCTTAGCCTTGTGACACACCCCAATCCCAAACTCCTTATGTGTGTATGTATCTATATGAATGAGTTATGTGTATATGTATGTTTATGTGTGTGTGTGTGTGTGTGTGTGTGTGTGTGTGTGATCATTTCTTAGCCTTGTGACACACCCCGACATCAAACTCCTTATCCTCATTCAGTTCGGCGCGAATCTCAGCGATCGGCTTAAGCAACTTGATCACAGTGTCGTTATTCCGCCCCTGACCAACCAGACGACACCACCACCAGAACGGCCAATCAGAGGACAGCACACCACCAGGGACGGCCAATCAGAGGGGAGGAAGCCATTGGAGGTCACCGGGAACAGCCAATCGCATGGAAGGAGGAAGAAAGTGGAAAAATTGATTGATATGTGAGTGGATTGTTGAGTTTTTTTATTATTATTATTAGTAGTAGTAGTAGTAATAGTAGTAGTGGTAGTAGTAGTAGTAGTAGAGGGATGAGAGTGAAGATTAAGTAGGAGGAGGAGGAAGAGGAGGAAGAGGAAGAATGGTATCAACAGAAGTAGGAGAAGGAGGAGGAGGAGGAAAAGAGAGAAAAAAATAAAGAAAAAGGAAGAAGGAGGAGGAGAAGGAAGAGAATGGAAGAAGAGGAGGAGGAGGAAGAATGAGAGAGAGACACACACACACACACACACACACACACACACACACACACACACACACACACACAACTAACCTGGAACAAAGTCTCCCCCTCGAAGGTCAAAAGGTCATACTTCCGTGCCCTTAGAAGCATGCCCACGACCTTATTGGAGATCCGGGTGTAGAGCTGGAGAGAGAGAGAGAGAGAGAGAGAGAGAGAGAGAGAGAGAGAGAGAGGTTAGTTTGGGTCAAGAATTATGATTGATTTTTTTTTTTTATTATTATTATTAAGTTCTATTTCTCCTTCCTTTTCTTCTTCTTCTTCTCTTTCTCATTCTTCAACTCCTCCTCCTCCTCCTCCTCCTTATTCCTCTTCTTCCTCCTTCTTTTCTTCTTCTACTCCCTTCTCTAACTCCTCTTCCTCCTCCACTTCTTCTTCTATTTCTTCCTCCTCCTCCTCCTTTCTTTTCCTCATCTACCTCCTCCTTCTCTCCCTCCTTCCTCTTCCTCCTCCTTCATCTACTTCTTCCTCAACTATATTCCCTCTCCTCCTCCTCCTCCTCCTCCTCCATCTACTTCTTCCTCTTCCTCCTTATTTTCCTTCTACCTAATCTCCTCTTTCTTCTTCTTCTTCCTCTGTCTCTTCTTCCTCTTCTTTATTTACATTTTTCTAACCTTCAATTTTTATATATATTTTCTTTTGCGAACTTAACTTAACCTAACCTCCTCCTCTTCTCCTCCTCCTCCTCCTCTATCTTCTTCTTTATTTATATTTTTCTAACTTCAATTTTTTTTCTTTCCTTACGAACTTAACCTCCTCCTCCTCTTTCCTCCTCCTCCTCCTCCTCTTTCCTCCTCTTCCACTGCTTCCTCCTCCTCTTACCTCCTCCTCCTCATTCCTCCTCCTCCTCCTCTTTCCTCCTCAACCACTGCTTCCTCCTCCTCAAACCACCTCCTCCTCATACCTCCTCCTCCTCCTCCTCCTCCTCCTCCTACCTCCTCCTCTTTCCTCCTCCTCTTACCTCCTCCTCTTCTTTCCTCCTCCTCCTCCTCCTCTTCTTTCCTCCTCCTCCTCCTCCTCCTCCTCACCTGAAACAGCTCTCCAAAGGTAATGGCGGCTGTTCCATCCGGCAGCTGGTAACCTTCTTGGTGAATCATGTCGCACAGAAACACAACCTCAGCGTTCACATGTCTGGCGGCCCCGCGACCTCGCCTCTCACTCTTACTGCCGGCGACGGGGCTGTAGGGGGGGGCGGGAGGGAGATTAAGGGGTGTTAGTTTGGGGGGGAGGTCAAGGGAGGGGTGTTAGTGAGGTGTTACAGAAATGGTGGTTTAGATGTTTGCTCTAATCTGCGTTCCTATCCTTCCTTTCCATCACACTTGCTCGCTATCTCATTCTTATCATTCCAGTAGTATTTTCTCATCCTTCTTCACCCATTCCATCCCCCCCTCTTTCTCCCCTCCCCCCCCTCACCCACCGGCCGTAGTTGGGGTCATCCTTGGACAGCTTCGGCCGCTCCCCCGCACGGAACTGGCCGCTGAAGGGGTTCTGAGACATCTTGTTTTGGTGTTTCGCGGCGCTCTCGGCAAACTGCTTTTTCTTCTCCGCCAGGCTGCTGTGACGGAGGGCGAAGGGCTGAGAGAGAGAGAGAGAGAGAGAGAGAGAGAGAGAGAGAGAGAGAGAGAGAGAGATTGATAGTTTATTTTTGCAAGTAAACAACAAAGGAGAGAGAGAGAGAGTTGTGTTAATAGTAATATACATGTACTTGTGGTTTTCTTTTATTTTTTCTCTCTCTCTCTCTCTCTCTCTCTCTCTCTCTCTCTCTCTCTCTCTCTCTCTCCAAATCAAATCAAAATCTCTCTCTCTCTCTCTCTCTCTCTCTCTCTCTCTCACCTGTGTAGTTTCCTCCGGGGTTGAGTTGCCAGCGGTCGCTTTTTCGTCCAATTTCGCCATCCGCTCTTTCAAGTTGCCACCACGACCACAGATCTGAAGTAGTAGTAGTAGTAGTAGTAGTAGTAGTAGCAGTAATAGTAGTAGTAGTAGTAGGTAGTAGTAGTAGGTAGAAGTAGTAGCAGTAGTAGTAATAGTAGTAGTAGTAGTAGT
>NC_066565.1:1387727-1405227 GCF_024679095.1 Eriocheir sinensis
AGATGGTGTGTGTGTGTTAGGAGTGTAGAGAGGAAACAAAATTAACCATCTATTATCTCTCTCTCTCTCTCTCTCTCTCTCTCTCTGTGTGTAGATAGGAAACGAAATTGAACATCTATTATTTCCTTCTCTCTCTCTCTCTCTCTCTCTCTCTGTAGATAGGAAACGAAATTAAACATCTATTATTTCCTTCTCTCTCTCTCTCTCTCTCTCTCTCTCTCTCTCTCTCTCTCTCTCTCTCTCTCTCTCGTCCACAGATATCCTGGTCCTGGGCATCGGCGACAAAGGGACCCCCGTCAACACCAGTATCATCCGCTTCATGAAACAGAAGGGCATCACTTTGGAGGTACAGAGAGATGCTGTCACCCTGTCTGTCTGTTGCACGCATGACCTCACCTCACCTGACCTGACCTGACCTGACCTGACCTGCTCTTGTCTACTTCTTGTTCTGAATTGTCTCTGTGTCGTCACTGTGTCATATCTCTCTCTCTCTCTCTCTCCATTCTGTTCCTCTCTGTTTCCCTCCCTCCTTCCTCTTTTCTCTCTGTCTCACTCACTCAGATTCTGCCTCCCTTCTCTCTCTCACACTCTCCCTCTCTCCCTCAAATCCTGCCTCTCCCTTCTCTCTCCCTCAAATCCTGCCTCCCTTCTCTCTCACACCCTCCCTCAGATATTCCCTCTCCCTCAAATCCTGCCTCTCCCTTCTCTCACACCCTCCCTCTCCCTCTCTCCCTTAGATTCTGCCTCTCCCTTCTCTCACACCCTCCCTCCCTTAGATTCTGCCTCTCCCTTCTCTCACACCCTCCCTTTCCCTCTCTCCCTTAGATTCTGCCTCTCCCTTCTCTCACACCCTCCCTCTCCCTCTCTCCCTCAGATCCTACCCACCGAGAGCGCTTGTTCCACCTTCAACTTTCTCAACATGGAGGGCAGGTATGTAGCAGCTGCCCTCATACCCCCAGAGGCCCTCAGGCACACCCATGACGACTTGATGGCCGCCCAGCGCTCCTCCAACACCCTCTTCACCGACCGCTCCGAAGACTAGGGGCTGGGGGTTGTAGCGGGTGTGATTGTAGAGAAATATGTGTATGTGTCTTTTGGTAGTGGGTGTAAGGGTGGAAAATTTGTATATAGAATGGGTGTGAGAGTAGAGAAATGATATAGAAGAGGAGGAGGAGGAGGAGAGGGATGATAGAAGGAGGTAAGGAGGAAGAAGAGGAGGAGGAGAGAAGAGGGAAGATTGAAGGAGATAAGGAGGAAGGAAGGAGAAGATTAAAGGAAGGAGAAGAAGAGGAGGAGGAAACAATCTCTTCTTCTGTCTCAGTCTTCTCTCTTCTCTTCCTCCTCCTCCTCCTCCTCTGAAATCACTCTTATTTATTTATATTATTAGTTCTTATTTATAATGGGAAGCGAACAAGACAAATTAATATAAGTGTACAGATGCCATAAGTAATAGTGGTTTAGTAGTTCCGGGAGAATCTGGCGGGCGGGAGGTGGCGGCTTTGGGATCAGCCCCGCCACACACACTCAGTACTTCTCACCTCCTCTCATGTGTCAGTTATTTACTACCTTTAAATGAAGTTAATTAAATAACTGGATAAGCCAATAAGGTCATGCTGTGTTAAGATTGTTTAGTTTTTAGGATAATAACAGAGATTTTGTGTAAATACCAGGATACTTGACAACGCTGTATTCCAACGTTGTCAAGTGTCCTAGTATTTGTAGTGCGGCGACGGCCTGATGAACGAGCCTCCCATAACCCACTTAGCCAGCAGGGTACCTCTTTGGCCGACCCGGTAAGGAGTGGCTCTCCCGTCACGCTGGTCGCGGGTTCAATCCCAGGCAGCCGGGGAATACCCTCACTTTGTCTTGATTAATTTCTCGTGTTATTTCGATGCACGCAGAGGCCGTGTTGAGAAATAGGAAGGATTTAGAAAAGAAGCTCGTCGGGGCATTACGTATTTACACAAAATATGTTATTATCCTAAAAACTAAACAATCTGAATACTATATGACCTTATTGGATTATTCAATTATTTAATTAACTTCATTTAAAGGTAGTAAATAACTGACATATGAGAGGAAGAGGGAGGTGTTGAGAGAGTGTGGCAGGCCTCAGGGCGGTGCTGACCTTGGCTGACCCCCAAGCCGCCAGATTCTCATGGAAATACTAGAGTTGTAGTATATTTCTTCTCTCATTCACTAAAATTCTGTCTCTGTTCCATGCATGACCTGGTGTGACCTGCCCAAACCCACTTCTTGTTCTGAAAGGTCACTCACTCTCTCTCCTTCAGTAATATTTATATAGGGAAATTGAAACCACTAACACATTTTTATTTATTTTTATTAGTAGTAGAAGTAATTTTGTTCATGTATTGCCGACTTAACATCTAGATAACAATAACAAGTTGGTTTTTCTAACAATAACAAGTTGGTTTTTCTTAAGCCTAAAAACTGTTGCTTGTAAAATAGCTCTGATGTAAAAAATTGTAAATATATCTATGTGGAGGGATTTGATAACTATTGCAAGGTTTGTCTTACTATACCAACCAAACACACACACACAGTTAGATATAAGCCTCTCTCTCATTCACACAGATAGATATAGGTCTCTCTCTCTCTCTCTCTCTCTCTCTCTCTCTCTCTCTCTCTCTCAGCTCACAGGCCTCACAGATGTCACCCCACAGTATGTTGACAACCCCCACAGACACATGCCCCCAACAGATACACATATGTCTCTCTCTCACACACACACACACTCAGTATTCAATCTATATTCTGTAAAATTAACCTCAAACCTAAATTTTAAAACACTTCCAGGCTCACACATGCATTTGACGAGGCTTTAGTAGAGGTTGTGTTGGTATGTCCATGGGTAGTGTTATGAGCCTGGTGATAGTGTGACAAGGCTTTGATAGAGAGCTGGTTTTGTATGTCCATGGGTAGTGTTATGAGCCTGGTGATAGTGTGACAAGGCTTTGATAGAGAGCTGGTGTTAGTATGTCCATGGGTAGTGTTATGAGCCTAGTGTTAGTGTGACAAGGCTTTGATAGAGAGCTGGTGTTTGTATGTCCATGGGTAGTGTTATGAGCCTGGTGATAGTGTGACAAGGCTTTGATAGAGAGCTGGTGTTTGTATGTCCATGGGTAGTGTTTTGAGCCTAGCAATAGTACAGGAAATCCCCGATATACGAAAGCTCGATGTACGAAAATTCGGATATACGAAAGTGAAAAATATAGGACAATTTTCGGTTCACGAAAGACATGCTTCGCATATACGAAAAGTACGACAGTTTCCGCGCCCACTGTTTCGTACCCGATGTCTATATCGGTCGCCACACCGTCAACAGCCTCACGCACACTGCAGTGATTAGGCAGCAAGTGTCCATGTCCAGTCCTCCACTTCAACGCTCATCACTTAGCGTTGCCAGTTTGTGAACCCCTTGTCACTCGAACAGTGTTGCCAAATTAGCGGTTTTCCGCTAAATCTAGAGGTTTTGTTTGAAATCTAGCGGAAAAATCTTAAAATTGACAGGAGTAACTGGCGGATTTTAACTCAATCTAGCGGCAAGTTTTATGGTTTCACCTATAATCTGGCGGATTTTTCATGCCATCCTAGCGGATGTGTAAATTTTGAGTTGGCAACACTGGACTCGAATCAGAAACACATCCCAGCCAGCGTGAGGAACCGTGAGGGGGATGTCGGGGTAGGGGGGGGGCTTGGAGTGGTGCGGTGGAGTACATTTTTGCACGTTTTTCGGGCACGAAACTCGAAAAAGGCCTTTAAAAGCGTGGGAAGTAAACATTGGCAATGTTAAGTGATGAGTTGTAGTGACGAGTTAGAGGGGATTGTCCTAACATATGTAATGCATTTCTATAACAGTAAAGGAACAGGAAATGGTAATTGTTTTTAATTATTTATGAGCCTTGCGTTTCATTGTATTGTGAGTAGTAAATTGCTTTTAAGCATAGTTATATTTAACTTTTTTTTTTTTTTTTTTTTTTTTTGCTGGCGCTGGTCCCTAACCCCCCTATTTATTAACAATCCTATGGGGGAAATGGCTTCGATATACGAAAAATCGATAAACGAAAGGTTTTTTCAGTCCCTAACCCTTTCGTATATAGGGGATTTCCTGTATGTCCATGGGTAGTGTTATGAGCCTGGTGATAGTCTGACCCTTCCTCTGCACAATGAACGTCAAAATCACTCATAAGAACACAACTAACGTCCCTTGTGGCCTTGGAAAAAAGGTTATCATGTGAGCCTAATGTATTCGAGCATACCAACATGTGGTTACTGTATGATTCAACCCTGTATATAGATCTATTAAGGGGGTATTCAGGCTTTAACTTATGTAGCGTGTAAAGACTGGGTCAGCGCACGCCACCGAGTCTGTCTCACAAAAGTATATTGATTGAAAATTTGACGGGGAATTCAATTTTGGTCTCGGATTTCCTCTGCGGGTTATAGTTTCGGAATTATTCAAGGAGCTATTCCGAGAGCTATTTAACTGGGACTTTTTCAGTATGTAAAAGTTTGTGAATAAATAACTTGAATATGAATTTAAATCTTTCTCTTTTGACATTGAAATTACTGAAGGCACTGCTGTAAAACCTCTCTCTCTCTCTCACACATATACATACACACACGCACACAGGCACATAGTAAGGCACCTAAGATTACGCACATAACCCCACACGAACCTTTCCCGAGCTTAACGAATATAGTCTTATGCGCACACAGACGCGCACATATTCTTAAAACGTACATGGAATTAGAGAGATTATTAGGAATGTTTTGTTTCTGCTAAATTATCACAAGAATTAATGTATCACTGAATAAATTAATGCTAAAAATAATAATAATAATAGTAATAATAATAATCTAATAGAGAGAATGGACATAGAGAAAAAGAAGGAGAAAGATATAGAATAGGAGAGAATGGAGAAGAAGAGGAGGAGGAGGATAGAAGGAAACAAAGGAGAGAGAGAGAGAGAGAGAGAGAGAAAGAAGAGGAGGAGGAGAAATGGAGAAAAAAGGAAGAATTGAGAGAGAGAAAGAGAGACAATAGGAAAAAAAGAAGATACAAAGATGAGAAAGAGAGAGAAGGAGGAGGAGAAAGAAGAAGAGAAAATAAGTTCAGAAAAAGATTAAAAAAAAACACAACCTTATCATCACAACCTTGTATAACGTGTGTGCGTGCGTGTGTGTGTGTGTGCGTGTGTGTGTGTGTGTGTGTGTGTGCGTGTGTGTGTGTGTGTGTCTGATACATGCTCCTCCTCCTCCTCCTCTTCCTATCTTCTTCCTTCCTCTTTCTTTACCTTCTTGTCCTCCTCCTCCTCTTCTTCTTCCTCTCTTCTCTCTTCCTTCTATCCTCCTCCTCCTGCTATTTTTTTCCTTCCTTTCTCTTCTTCCTCTTTCTTTACCTTCTTGTCCTCCTCCTCCTCCTCTTCTTCCTCTCTTCCTTGTTATTCTTCTCCTTCTCTCCGATCTTCTCTCTTTTCTTCTTCTTCTTCTTCTTCTTCTTCTTCTAGTCCTCATCAACTCCAGTGTCCATGAAGTCCAGGAATGCCTTGCGGACCTCCCTTGGCATGGCGCTGTAAAGAGAGAGGAATGAAGGAAGGAAGGAAGGAAGGGAGGGAATGTGGAAGGAAGGAAGGGAGGGAATGTGGAAGGAAAGAAGGAAGGAAAGAAAGGAAGGGAGGGAAGAAATGAAGGAAGGATGGGAGGGAATGTGGAAGGAAAGAAGGAAGGAAAGAAAGGAAGGAAGGGAGGGAATGTGGAATGAAGGAAGGAATAGGTGAATGAATGAATAACCAAATGAAGGAAGGAGGTAGAGGAGGAAAGATTGATAAATGGAGGAATTGAAGGAAAGAAGAATTGGAGGGAGGGAAGAATGGAGGGAGATTTGAGAGGGGGAAAAAAAATAAACTGTCTCTTTCTCTCCCTCTCCCTAAAACTACCACCCCTTCCTCTCTCTTCCCTCCTCCTCCTCCTCCTCCTCCCAGTACCAGTTCCCCTCTCTCCCCTCTCCAAAAACTGTCCCCCCTTCCTCTCTCTCCCCTCTCCCTGTACAAGTCCCCCTCTCTCCCCTCTCCAAAAACTGTCCCCCCTTTCCTCTCTCTCCCTAACCTCCTCCCCTTCTCCCCCTACCCCCAACACTTACTTAACAACCCAGTGTCCGTAGTAGTCTCTGGGGGGTATGCAGATCACCTCCTCACCCCTGCGCACCCCCTCGATGATATGGGCGGCGCACTGACTGGGGGATGTGACAGGATTGAGTGACGGGAACCTGTGGAGTGGAAAATAGTTTCTTTAGTGAATGCTGGAGAGGTAGAAAAGTAAGCCCCCACTCCCTCATTGCCTCCCTTTCCTCCACTGTGTCCATACAACTCTGAAGGGGAGGCGGTGGCTGAGTGGTCAGTAGGCAGGTGTGGTTAGCCCGTGGACCTGGGTTTGAGTCCCACTGATGCACATGGATAATTTTCAACCACCTTGGCCTCCCTTGTGGTCTTGGAAGAACAGAGAAGTGAGGAAATAAGGGAAAGAAAAGAAGCCAGTTTGTGTCTCTCCTTTTCATCTCTCTTTTATTTTCCTGCTTATTGATTTATTTCCTTCACCTTCCTTCCTTTCTTCCTTCCTTCCTTCCCTTCTCCCTTCCTTTTTCTTTCTTTCTTTCCTTCCTTCCTTCCTTCCCTTCTTCCTTCCTTCCTTTTTCTTTCTTTCTTTCTTTCTCTTCCTCCCTTCTTCCTTCCTTACATCCTTCCTTCCTCCCCTTTTTCCTTCCTTCTCTTCCTTACTCTCATTTCTCACTCATTCCTCATTTCCCATTCCTTCATTCATCATTCATTTCTTTATTCATTGTTTCCTTCCGTGTGTGTCAAGGTCACCCACACGCACCGTTGCCAGGTCATTGTACTCAGAGCATAGTGTTTACCTGTTTCTGACGCCTAACTATTGCCAAGAAACATCAGAATCTAACTCTCTTAACGATAAATATAAATCGGTTTCGTTATCGGAGCCCAGAAGACAATTTGGGGGTAGGAAGTTGGGAGGCAAAAACAGTGGTCGTGATTTGCAGTCTAGGAGAAATCTGTTGAAATATAGGATTTTTTCAAGACCAGAGAAAATTAGAGATAAAAAGATATAGAGATAAAAACAGCCATGAATTCAAAGCAAAAAAAACTAAATAAAAACAGATATATATGGAAACATGACAACAGGGGCCAAACAAAAACACACAAACACACACACACCTGATACGGGGTCGCTGTGCCAGGCCCGTGTCCACCACAAACGGATAAACGCAAGTGAACTGGATGTTAGGGTGACGGCCAGCGTACCTCAACTCCTCCGTCAGCCCCTCCATCAGACCTGCCGAGGGAGGGAGAGAGATTGAGATAGAGAAAGGAGGGAGAGGTGAGAGAAAGGAGAAGGGAGGGATTAGAGGAGGAAAGATGGGAGAGAAGGAGAGAGGAGACATGAGAGAGAATGGAAGGAAGGGGGATGAGAGAGAGAGAGAGAGAGATTGAGATAGAGAAAGGAGGGAGAGGTGAGAGGAGGAAAGATGGGAGAGAAGGGAGGAGGGGGAAGGCATGAGAGAGAATGGAAGATTATACAGAATGGAAGGAAGGGAGAGAGACAGAGAGAGAGAGAACAGGAATGAGAGAACGGAGAGAAAGAAAGAAAGAGAGAGAGGGAGAGAGGGAGAGAGAGAGATAGAAGAGAAGAAGAAGGGAAGAAGGAAGAGGAGAAGAAGATAGGAAGAGAGAGTGTAAGATGAGAGGAGGAAGAGGAAGAAAAAAAAATGAAAAACACAAATTAAAAACAAAAAAATATATATCAGAACTCAGACGGAAGGGATATTTTTTTGTCTCATATCTTTTTAAAACCCTAAACTGTTCCTCCTCCTTTCTGCTATAAAACAAACACATAAACAAACATTAAAAGCAACAGGCGAATGGACTGAATCAGCTCACCTCGGACACCACTTTTTTACAGTAGCGGAAACAGTTCAGGGCAAAAAACGGAAACAATACTAATGAAAAATAAAAATCCCGCTACTCAATGGGCTTAATATAGAGGCGGCCCAGTGCATTAAAAACAACAGGTGAATGGACTGAATCCCCTCACCTCGGACGGCACTTTTTTACAGTAGCGGAAACAGTTCAGGGCAAAAAACGGAAACAATACTAATGAAAAATAAAAATCCCGCTACTCAATGGGCTTAATATAGAGGCTGCGCAGTGCATTAAAAACAACAGGGGAATGGACTGAATCATCTCACCTCAGACGGCACTTTTTTACAGTAGCGGAAACTGTTCAGGGGAAAAAAACGGAAACAATAATAATAAAAAATCCCGCTACTCAATGGGCTTAATATAGAGGCGGCCCAGTGCATTAAAAACAACAGGGGAATGGACCGAATCAGCTCACCTCGGACGGCACTCTTTTACAGTAGCGGAAACAGTTTAGGGGTCATAGAAAACGGAAACAATAATGAAAAAAAGAAAAATCCGCTCACCTCGCACGGCAAACTTTGAGGCACAGTACGGGGCAATATTGGACGATGCGACGAGACCAGCGATGGAGGACAGGGCAACCACACGCCCCCGCCCGGCCGCCAGGAAGCTCGGTAACCACTCCTGCAGGGTCTGAAGAGGAGGAGGTAATTATGAGAGAGAGAGAATTAGTTTAGGGAAGAAAATGGAGATGGTACAGGGAAGACTAAAGGAAAGAAGGGAGAGGTTTATACAGAGAAGAGGAGAGACAGAGAGAAAGAATGCGAGAGAAAACGTAAAGAATTAGAGTTTAGGGAAGAAAATGGAGATGATAGAGGGAAGACTAATGGAAAGAAAGATGAGATTTATACAGAGAAAAAGAATGATTAGAGAGAGAGAGAGAGAATCAGACTTACAGAGGTAGAAAAGACTGAATTATTTTTTGTATACAATGAAATAATGAAAAAAAAGACAAAAATTGATATACATAGAACATTTAAAGTCCGCTAATCTGAACTCTCTCTCTCTCTCTCTCTCTCTCATTCTCTCTCCCTCCTTCCTTCTTCCTCTCCCTCCCTCCTCCTCCTCCTCTCCCTCCTTCCTTCTTCCTCTCCCTCCCTCCCTCCCTCCCTCTCTCTCTCCTCTCCCTTCCTCGCTTACCCAGAACTGCGCAAACACATTGACCCTAAACACATCCATGATCTCGTCCGCCGTGTGTCTGAGGAAGGGTTTGCACGGCATGACCCCGGCGTTGTTGACCAGGATCGTGACCTCGCCGACCTCCTCCCTGATCCTCTTGGAGACGGCTTTTACGTCGTCCCTGTTGGCAACGTCGCATCGGAACGCCCACGCTGCCCCGCCCTCCTTAAGGATCTCCTCGGCTGTGCTCTTGTTGGTACCCTGGGGAGGAGGAGGAGGAGGAAGAGGGTCAGAAGAAGGAGGAGGAGGAGGAGGAAGGAATGTATTTGGGATAGGTATTATGAGAGAGAAAGGAAAAAGAAGATATATAGAAAGAGCAGAAGAGAAAAAGAAGATTAGGAGAGGAAGAGAAAGAGGAGGAGGAGGAGGAGGGGGAAGGATTGCATAAGGATTAGATTTATAAGAGAAGGGAAGGAAAGAAATGAGAAGAAAAATATTGAGAGAGGAAAGAAAAGAGGAGGAGGAGAAGGAGGAATGGAGAAAGGATTGCATGGAGATTAAAATATATAGGGCTTACTCTTTTCCTTTCCTTCTTTATTTATTTCTATTTTCCTCATTTCACTCTTTGCACACACACACACACACACACACACACACACACACACACACACTCACTTACCTCATTGATATCCAGACACACCACACGGCTGCCAAGTCTCGCAAACTGAAGACTTAGCTCCTTCCCGATGCCATGCCCGGCGCCCGTCACCTGCAAGGGAAGGGAAGGTAAGGATGGGTGGGAAGCGAGGGAAGGGAAGGGAAGGAAGGGAAGGGAGGGAAGGAAGGGAAGGGAAGGGAAGGGAAGGAAGGGAAGGAAAGGGAAGGAAAGGGAAGGAAAGGAAGAAAGGGAAGGAAGGGAAGGGAAGGAAGGAAGGGAAGGGAATGGAAGGGAAGGAAGGGAAGGGAGCTGTTGACTACTGGCAGACTTATGGAACCAGAAGGAGGGAGAGAGAGAGAGAGAGAGATGAGAAGAGGAAGAGGAGGAAGAGGAGAATGTGTGAGGGAGAGAAAGGGGAGGAAGAGGAGGGAATGAAGAAGAGATGGAGGGGGAATGGGAGGCAATGGAGAGAGAGAGAGAGAGAGAGAGAGAGAGAGAGAGAGAGAGAGAGAGAGAGAGAGAGAGAGAGAGAGAGAGAGAGAGAGAGAGGAATGGGAGGGAGAGAAAACAGAGGAACGGAGGAAGAAGTAACGGAGAGAAAGAGGAAAGGAAGGAAGGAGAGAGAGAGAGAGAGAGAGAGAGAGAGAGAGAGAGAGAGAGAGAGAGAGAGAGAGAGAGAGAGAGAGAGAGAGAGAGAGAGAGAGAGAGAGAGACGGAAAGGAATGGGAGGGAGAGAAAACAGAGGAATGGAGGAAGAAGTAACGGGGAGAGAGAGAGAGAGAGAGAGAGAGAGAGAGAGAGAGAGAGAGAGAGAGAGAGAGAGAGAGAGAGAGAGAGAGAAAAAAAAAAGTTGTCCATAACCTACTAACTCTGAGTGCAAATATTCATCACACACACACACACACACACACACACACACACACACACACACATACCAGCACAATCTCGCCAGCCATGGATGCCAGGTGCGGGGGTCTGATGTGCCGCCAGAGTGCCGCCAGGGTAAGCACGAAGGCACGGAAGAGCAGGTGCACGAAATCGCACACCAGCAACACATACTGGTAGACCACCATTAGCCCGCTGATCATGGTCTGGGGGAGCGGGAGGAAGGGGGGGAGGGGGTTGTTAGGTTAGGTTAGTGTTTGGTTGTGTGTCTGGCAGGGAAAGTCACACACACACACACACACACACACACACACACACACACACACACACACACACACACACACACACCTCTTTATCCTCCCTGTGTTTGCATGACCTCAAAACAAACACTGATAAAACACACACACACACACACACACACACACCTCTTAGCCTCCCTGTTCTTGCATGAGCTCAAAACAAACACTGATAAAACACACACACACACACACACACACACACACACACACACACACACCTCTTATCCTCCCTGTGTTTGCATGAGCTCAAAACAAACACTGATAAAACACACACACACACACACACACCTCTTATCCTCCCTGTGTTTGCATGACCTCAAAACAAACATTGATAAAACACACACACACCTCTTATCCTCCCTGTGTTTGCATGACCTCAAAACAAACACTGATAAAACACACACATACACACACATACACCTCTTATCCTCCCTGTGTTTGCGTGACCTCAAAACAAACATTGATAAAACACACACACACACACCTCTTAGCCTCCCTGTTCTTGCATGAGCTCAAAACAAACACTGATAACACACACACTTGACAAACACACAAATAAACAAACAAACACACACAAGCGATGACGAGTCCAATACGTGATCGGGTCGTGTGTTCAACAGGTCGCCAGCCTCTCACCTCTTATTTAAGCGTACAAGGACGATCTGAGGGTGTTTTTCGGCGGCCACAAGGAAGCTTCACCCTTATCAGCCTTATCAGATGCGTCACCCTTGTCCCGGCGGCCTAAAAAAGGGTGATAAGGGAGAAAAATTGACCCTTTGTTGACCCTTCCTCCTCCACGCCGCCGCTGCTGCCCTCTTGGTCTTGATCTTGATGTCACAGGTGGACAGGTATGGGCGGTTTTTGGTCTTGGTCTGGTCGATGGTTGATGATGCTACGGGCTGCTCGATGTTTATTCATTTTACACTGAAGGAAACAGCTCAAGGGAAAGAAAAAACAAGAGAATAATGATGAAAAAAAGACTTGTCACTTTCTATAGAGCCGAGAGGAGTGTCCAAGAGAGGTCAATTTTGGGAGGAAGGAGGAAACTATACCTTTGCAACAACGCTTATTACGTGTTTTCAGGCGTTATTTGCAATTAATCAGTCAGTGGGGGCATACATCCGGGGCGCGTTATCACACCCACCCCACGACTCCCCATGCAGGCCTTCCCACCCTGACGAGCACCTCCCGGCAGGATCCATCGACTTGCTCAAGGCATGAACTCCGTGGGCGTCCCCTTGGCCTCCTCCACCCAGGGTTGTCGCTCACACAGACAATACCCCGGTGAGCAGGGTCGCCCTCTGGTCATCGTGCCACGTGCCCGTATAGCCGGAGCTGGCGTTGAGGGACTATGCAGGTAATATACAACTTACGTGGAGTCAGTCTCACGCAGTAGCCGCCGGTTTGACACAAAGTCATTCCAGCGATATCCCGGGACTCTGCGTAGACACTACCAAAGGCATCACCCCGCTTATCAAAGTCCCCATTTAGCGTCCATGCCTCACACCCACAGAGTGAGACAAAGTATAGCAAGGTATGTGAGACTCCGAGATTTCAGTGTCCTCGCCACACGTATGAACAGACTGTACTGTTTATGGAGTCCCAATTAAGGGCTTGGCCTCCTCGTGCAGTGCCTCCAGAGCCATCACCGGGACCTCCAGCGACTCCGCCAGGATTACTGCACCATCGGCAAAGACAAGGTCAATGACCCAATGGATGCGCCGCAGTGATTCTGGCCCACAGCTCTGCCCAGTACCCAGTCCATACAAGTGTTGAAAAGCGACGGGGCAAGGACACAGCCCAGCCTCACTCCCACATTCACGGGAAAGAAGCTGACAAGCCCCCCAACACTCCACAGCACTCTCTGTCCCAGCATGCAGGCCAGTCAGCAGACCAACAGTCCTCGCAGGAATCCCACGGAGTCGCAGGAGATCCCAGAGTGCCTCGCGATACACTTAGTCCGTGGGCCACCCTGGAATATCTTACACTTTCGTCGGGCATCATTCCGCAGCGCTCGACGAAACTTGTTTTCTAGAGCTATTTTGTGCGGGTGGCCCACGGACTAACTGAGTCAAACGTCTTCTTGAGATGGACATGGCTGCGAGCATTCCCTGTACGAACTCACGTCGGCGCTCCACCAATACGCTTTTGAACGCTTGTTAGGTCTCTCTCCTTATTTCTCCCTCTCTTCAATGTGGATGTCTCTTATTTTTCAGTCTCTTTTCCCTCTCTTTCTTCTGCACCGTTTACTTGCTTCTTGCTTTCGTTATTACACAGGAAGTTCTTTATGTGTTTCACTATCATGTGTGTCTCTCAGCAGTCAGTCCCAGCACAGTTTTCAAGCCTCTGTTCTCCTCCTTCAAGAGATTGGTCAATTTCAGGAGGAAGGAGGAAACTGACTTCGTTACGGGGCTTATTATGTGCGTGTTATCAGGTGTTTTCAATCAATAAATGGGGGTATACATCGGGGGTGCGTTGCCTCACCCACCCCACGACTCCCAAGTTCGTGGGGTTCCTCTAGGCGAGTCTCCATGCAGGCCCCTTCCCATCCTGAGCACCCTGGCATGAACTCCGTGGGCGTCCCCTTGGCCTCCTACACCCAGGATTTTTTTTTTTTTTTTTTTTTTTTTTGTGTGTGTGTGTGTGTGCGCCGGTAGACTTTTTTTGAGGCGCCTTATAGATGGCACAGTGTGTAGGAAGCCTAACACACACACACACACACAAACAAACACATGAGAGAGAGAGAGAGAGAAAAAACACACACACACTATTCCAAACACACACAAACAAACACATGTGAGAGAGAGAGAGAGAGAGAGAGAGAGAGAGAGAGAGAGAGAGAGAGAGAGAGAGAGAGAAACACACACACACACACACACACACACACACACACACACACACACACGGAGATAAATAAAACACGCTCTTACAGTCAAACAAAATACTTTATTGAACTCCCTCTAGGTTAGCCATGACAGCATATCTTTAACAAAAAACTCGCATTTGAAAGACAATGAAAAACCTTGTCCTAAACAGTAGTATTTTTTTGTTCATCTTCGTAATAAAGGGGGAAACGTTTTTTTTTATTACATTTTTATATTTTAAGTTTATGTTTGTTTGTTTAAGTACGAGACAGGGAAACGGAGACACACATACGTAGAGGAAATAATAATGATAATAATAAAGATAATAATGATATAAAACGGAAAAACAATGATTGGTTTGTTTTTTCCTGTGTTTGTTTGTGAATGAGGAAGAGGGAGAGAGAGAGAGAGGAAGAAAGAGGGATAGAGAAGAGAGAAAGGAAGAAAGAAAGAGAGACAGAGAAGAGAGAGAAGAAAGATAGAGAAAGAAAACGAGATAAAGATTGTTCGAAAGCAAAAAATGAGTTACGAAATTACTTAAAGAACAAAAAATTAATAGAAAAACTGTAAAAAAGATATCATAGGAATTTTTTGATGAATAAGAAAGAGAACAAGATAAAGATAGTAATATAGTCTAAAGGCAAAAAGTGAGTTAGGAAATTACTTAAAAAATGAAAATTAAAATAGAAAAACTGTAAAAAAGATATCAGAATTTTTTGATGAGACAGAGAATCAGAAAAAGAAAGATAAAGAAAATACACAAGAAAATTCAGTATAAAAAAAAGGAAAAAAATAAAAACGATGAAAGATAAAGATAAAGAAAGTAAGAAAATTCAATAAAAGGAAGAAATAAACAAACCAGGACAGAAAGATATTAAGAAAACCAACCAAGAAAATGAAGAAAATTGAGAGAAATATAAAAAAACTGAATTGACTATAAAATGAGTTAAAAAAATATTATCGAAAAAGTTGACAAAAAAGTTAGCTATGTAAAATTTGATAATAATAATAATAATAATAATAATAATAATAATAATAATAATAATAATAATAATAATAATAATAATAATAGTAACAATGTGGTATTTTGGGACCCCATTTGATAGTGAGTATAATGAATGATGATAATAATAATAATGAAAAATAAGTAGAAAATTAATGAACAGAAGGAAATATATAGTGAGCAATGATGAGCAAAGAACAGAATAAATAAATAAAAAAACAATGAATGGAAACAAAACAACAAGCAAGCAAGAAAACAAGAACCAAACGGAGGAGGAAGAGGAAAGGAAAACATAAATTAAAACATAAGTGCGGAAAAAAAAAACATTAAAGGAAAAAAAAAAAACACCATAAGACAGCAAAATAAACACAAATAAAACAACTAAAAACGCTAAACCTAAAAAAAACGCGACATTCACAAACGGAGAAAATTAAAACACAGCGGAGACAAAAAAAATATATCCCCTAAAAGATAAAACAAAATTGAAGATAGAAATACCAAAGAGGAAGAAGGAAATAATAATAATAATAATAATAGTAATAATAATAATAATAATAATAATAATAGTAATAATATTAACAAAATCTAATTAACATTATTATAAATCAAGCTGACTGAGTTCCTTCGTGTGTTCGTAATGACACATATATTAAGAACAAAACAAGAGATAATATTAATGGTACAAATAATAGTAGTAATAGTAGTGGTAATAATAGCAGTAATAATAGTATCAATAAATAGTGAAAACAAAAGACTATCGTATTAAGGACTTAAAAATAGTTGTAATATTTTAAGATTCAGAACATTTTTGTTTGCGCTTATGAGAGGAGGAGGAGGAGGGGCGGGGGTTAAGGAGGGGTGGAGGAAAAAATTGGAGGGGTTGGAGGAGGGAGGGAAGAGGACCGGAGAGAAACCTGGCGGAACGACGGGAGGGGGAGGGGAAAAAATGGAGGGGTTGGAGGAGGGAGGGAAGAGGAACGGAGAGAAAACTGGAGGAAAGAAGGGAGAGGGAGGGAAAAAATGGAGGGGTTGGAGGAGGGAGGAAAGAGGAGTGGAGAGAAAACTGGAGGAAAGAAGGGAGGGGGAGGGAAAAAATGGAGGGGTTGGAGGAGGGAGGAAAGAGAAATGGAGAGAAAAATTTGGAGAAGAGAGAGAAGTGGAGGAAAGAAGGGAGGGGGATGGAGGGGTCGGAGGAAAAAAACGGAGGAGGAAGGAGGGATGGAGAGAAGAAACTCGGAGAGGAGAGAAAAATGGAGGAAAGGAGGGAGGGATCGGAGGAAAGAGAGACGGAGGGAACGGAGCAAAAAAAATAAATAAATAAATCCCTATGTTTGTGTGTTAGTTTGTACGTCTTAAAAAACGCGAAAAAAATAAAAAAATAAAACCAAAAACACATTGGCTAGCTATACCTACGTTTGTTTGTGTGTTCGTATGTTTGTTGACGCTAGACGGACAGAATTTAACAAATGGACATAATCTTACGCGACTATGGTACAGATCATCACTACAACCAGCCCTATGATGATAATAGTAATAGTAATAATAATAGTAATCGTAATAGTAATTGTGAGAGTGTGATGACTCAATTATTTTTAAGACCGACGGATTTGTCATTGTACGATTATTTGCGTTTTATTATTATTATTTTCATTATCTCTCTCGTTTCTTTCTCTCTTCCTTTGTTTTATCGAATTTCTCTCCACTCCTTTCCTTCCTGTGTTTGTTATCTCAGTCAGTTATTGGTTTTTCTCTTCTTCCTTTTTTCCTTCAGTTAATCTTTTTCCTCCTCTTCCTCTTCCAATTCCTTCCTTCTTTCTTTTTTAATCTCATTTTCTCTCCATTCCTTTCCTTCCCTTTCTCTCTGTTTCCTTCCTTTTAATCTTTTTCCTCCTCCTCCTCCTCTTCTGGCTTTTCCAATTCCTTCCTTCCTTCCTTCATTTTTTAATCTCCTTCTCTCTCCTTTTTAATATTTCTCTCCATTCCTTTCCTTCCCTTTCTCTCTGTTTCCTTCCTTTTTTCCTTCTAGTTAATCTTTTTCCTCCTCCTCCTCTTCTAATTCCTTCCTTCTTTCTTTTTTAATCTCCTTCTCTCTCCTTTTTAATATTTCTCTCCATTCCTTTCCTTCCCTTTCTCTCTGTTTCCTTCCTTTTTTCCTTCAGTTAATCTTTTTCCTCCGCCTCCTCTTCTTCTTCTAACTCTTGCAATTCCTTCCTTCCTTCTTTCTTTTTTAATCTCTTTTTCTCTCTCCTCTTTAATTTCTTTCCTCCTTCCAATGTTAGTTAATCTCCTCTTTTTCCTTCCTTCCTTCCTTCAATGATCTCTTTCTCCTTCAATCCTCTCCTTCCTTTCTTTCTCTATTCCTTCCTTTCACTAAATTTCAATCCACTCTATTCTCTCTGTCTCTCTCTTTCTTCTTCCGTCTTTCTCTCTTCCGTCAATCGCAAACTCTCACAATTAGAGAAAGAAATGAGAGATAATAATAATAATAATAATAATAATAAAAATAATTCACAGCAAAGAAAACGGAAATATTTTAAGTACAACTATAATAAAAAATAAAAACCATTATTAATGATAGTAAGTACATAATAACAATAGTAGTAATAGTAGTAGTAATTGTAATAGTAGTAATAATAATAATAATTTAATTCATT
>NC_066565.1:1407727-1422727 GCF_024679095.1 Eriocheir sinensis
ACGTCCATAGTGGTGGGAGGGGAGGGGAGGGAGGGGAAGGGAGGGGAAGAGATTGTGTTCTAATAGTACTAAGGAACAGAAGGGAAGGGAAGGAAGGGGAAGGCAAGAGATTGTTTTCTAAAAGTACCAAGGAAGGGGAAGGGGTTTGGGAAGGAGGGGGAAGGGAAGGAAAGGGGTTTGGGAAGGAAGGGAGAGGCAAGAGATCGTTTTCTAATAGTACTAGGGAAGGGGAAGGGGTCAGAGGAAGGGAAGGGGTTTGGGAAGGAAGGGGAAGGTAGGAGATCAGTTTCTATCAGTGACTAAGGAAGGAAGGGTGTGAGGGAGTGACTGACTTGTTCATCAGTGTCTGGGAAGGGTCAGGGTGAGGGTCAGGGTGAGGGGTCAAGGTGAGGGGTCAGGGTGAGGGTGAGGGAGTGTTGTCTATGGGTACTTGACACAGCTTGGCCTTAACAATATCAACAGGGTTACAAACACACACTCTACAAAAGCTGCCGTGAACACTGTACACAGAGTTACTGGGGCGCCGCCACCACGCGGGGTGGGGCGCGGTGGGCGGGCGGGCGGGCACCACGCTGGGCAGCCGCCGCCGCCCGGCAGCCTGGCACTGGTGGCATCGTGTTTTGATTGTGGCTGCCGGGCGGGCGGGCGGCGGGCGCCGTCCCGCATGGACGCTGGTTCCTGATGTCCGGACTAGGCACAATAATGATCCACTACTCCTAACGCAAGGTTCATATAGCAAAATAGCAACACACATCTGGCGGGCGGCGGGCTGGGCGGCGGCGGGGCAGCGGCGGCGGCTGGCCCAGTGGCCGCCCCGCGGGGCCACCCCCCAGCCCCGGGCCCGGGCTACAAGCGGCACTACTACAAAAGTAACATGATACAAACAGATAGAAAAAACAGCAAAAATAGTGGAATGTTTCATCTCTTGGTAAGTAGTCAACGTGTCAACAGCAGAGAATGGGCAAGGTACGCTTAACGTTAGTACAGGGGCGGGGCGGGGCGGGGCGGGGCAACACTGGCTGGCCGGCCGCCGCGCCCCGCCGCCACCGCCGCGGCAAACTACGCCATCTTTTGGACTGTAGAAAGGTGAAAAAATAGACTTTGGAAAACTTTTTTAAGTAGATACCAACGAAGACTTGCTTCAGAAAGGCCAATGGTGCGTGGCAATGACCGCACCGCCACCACCACCACGGCGGCGGCGGCGGCAGCGGCGGCGGAGGTGTGGTGGAGGTGCCTTGGTCGGGTGGTGAGGCCTGGCTGGGCGTGTGTGTATAATGGCGTGCGTTGACGTGTGCGTGCGTGTGTGTGTGTGTGTGTGTGTGTGTGTGTGTGTGTCCCCCGCACCGTATAAATATCTCAAGAGTCAACAAATGGAATGTTGGCCGCAAAAAAACAAGGACAATGTGCGTGTGGTGGTGCATGGGGGCGTACGCACACACACGCACACACACACACACACATAAGCAAACACGCACACAGAAGCACTGGACCCCTTACCCAGCCAGCCTAACACACACACACACCACCAAACACACCAACACACACACACACACTCACGCACAGACAGAGGCCCATATTAACAAACGTATCGCTCACATGACAGTTTCCCAAGGCCACAGAGAAAGTTAACTGGGTTTTCATGGGTGACTGTCCCGTTCCAAGAGGTCAAAGGTCATGTCAAACTGCCTCTGGGGTCACAAAACAGCCCGTGAAAACCCCAATTACTTATCCGATAGGCTTTACAAATAGGTGTTTTTTCCACTCCCGATGTAGAGGTCATGTCAAACTGTCTCTGGGGTCACGAAACAGCCCGTGAAAAGCTGTTACTTATCCGATAGGCTTTACAAATAGGTGTTTTTTCCCTTTCCAGATGTAGAGGTCATGTCAAACTGCTTCTGGGGTCACAAAACAGCCCGTGAAAACCCCAATTACTTATCCGATAGGCTTTACGAATGGGTGTTTTTTCCGTGTCAAACCACCTCTGGGGTCACAAAACAGCCCATGAAAATCCCAACTTCTCCGATCGCCTCTACGAAACAGCCGAAATGGTGCCTATACGTTTAAAAATATGGGCTTTTAGAGAGCGGGAGACAGAGAATTAGGCCGCTAGAGTGAGAGAGAGAGCGAGAGTGAAAGACGAAGGGCTGTTACCCCCTCACACTACACTAGTCCATCTTAACCTAAGTCTGGCCTGACCTACACAGCACAGCGAGCACTAACTAGAAATGACAAGCCACCGAACGGACGCCCCTCTTCCTCCCTCCGTGGGGCGTTGAGGGGGGCCGCTGCGACGCCTATCCCTGCACCATGGATGCCGTATGCCGCCGATAAGGGCCGGCGCCACCCTGACCAGGAGGATGCGTTACTGCACTCGCCACGATGGGTTTGTTAGTCGAGTACATGTAACGATTTTGCGGTTGGTGTTAAAATGGTGTTAGTGTTAGAACTGTATAGATTGTGGGTCGTTCTGCTACAGTTTCGGGTCACGGCATATTGTATTCGTAAGTCTTGTAAACGAAACTGTCGAAATAACGCAAATTGTGATGTAGTTTGCGTTGAGATCGTTAAGTTATTGTGGGGCTTTCCTGCAGTAGTTTCGGGTCACAGCATATTGTATTCGTAAGTCTCGTAAACAAAACTGTCGTAATAACACTAATAATAATGTAGATAGCGTTAAATTTGTGAAGTTACCGACTCATAACGATTTTGCAGTTGGCTATAAGATGGTGTTAGCGTTAGAACTGTATAGATTGTGGGTCATTCTGCAGTAGTTTTGGGTCGCGGCATATTGTATTCGTAAGTCTCGTAAACAAAACTGTTGTAATAACGCTTATCATAATGCGGATAGCGTTAAATTTGTGAAGTTACTGACTCATAATGATTTTGCAGTTGGCTATAAGATGGTGTTAGCGTTAGAACTGTATAGATTGTGGGTCATTCTGCAACAGTTTTGAGTCACGGCATATTGTATTCGTAAGTCTCGTAAACAAAACTGTCGTAATAACACTAATCATAATGTAGATAGCGTTAAATTTGTGAAGTTACCGACTCATAACGATTTTGCAGTTGGCTATACGATGGTGTTAGCGTTAGAACTGTATAGATTGTGGGTATTTCTGCTACAGTTTCAGGTCACGGCATATTGCATTCGTAAGTCTCGTAAACAAAACTGTCGAAATAACTCTAATAATGATGTAGTTTGCGTTGAGATCGTTTAGTTATTGTGGGTCATTCTGCAACAGTTTCGGGTCACGGCATATTGTATTCGTAAGTCTCGTAAACAAAACTGTCGAAACAACTCTAATAATGATGTAGTTTGCGTTGAGATCGTTAAGTTATTGTGGGTCTTTCTTGCAACATTTACGAGTTCTTGAATATCAAATTGTTCATTCCAGACCCCAAACAGTGATACCAACACAGATTATGACCTTGTAGTTGGTTTCCCAGACCCAAAACAGACATAAAAATGCTAATATTGATAAAGTTAGCGTTAAAACTGTAAACTGAGAGTCTTTCTGCAACAATCACGAGTCTTAGGGCATCGTACTTTTCTGTTCCAGACCCCAAACTGTCATACCCACATGTACGACGATGGAGATAGCTTCAAAACCGTATCGTCTAACACCATTTCTACTTTTTTTTCAACTGCTACGCATCAGAAAACATCAAATACAGTATGCCTCAAATTACCGAACCCACACAAGTTCCGATAGATTGATAGACGCAGTACGATAGATCAAAACCGTATCATCTAACATCCTTTTTCCAACGGTTACGAGTCCGCCAACCTCCAAACCCCTTGTGGCGAGTGCAGTAACCTGCCCTCCCTGGTCCTGACTAGTCTATTGGAGCCGGGCGATCTCGGCTCCACGGGTGTACACACAGTATAGTTTCAACAAGAGATATGTATTGTCCAACCCACTCACCCGCCCAGTCCGTCAGCCAGTCAGTCAGCTTGTCAGTTAGTTAAGTAAGTCAGTTTTAGCTATTGTGTATGTGTGTGTGTTTGTGTGTTTTCAAGAAGTGTGTGTGTGTGTGTGTTTGAGTATGTATTGTTGTGTGTGTATTTCAAAGTGTGTGTGTGTGTGTGTGTGTGTGTGTGTGTGTGTGTGTGTGTGTGTGTGTTTTTTCAAGAATTGTGTATGTGTGTTTTCAAGGTGTGTGTGTGTGTGTGTGTGTGTGTGTGTGTGTTTTCAAGAAGTGTGTATGTGTGTTTTCAAGGTGTGTGTGTGTGTGTGTGTGTGTGTGTGTGTGTGTGTGTTTGTTACTGGAAACTGGAGATATGACTGACTTCCTGACTGATTGACTGACTGACTGACTGACTGACCGGTTGACTGGTGGTGGTGGTGGTGGTGGGGAGGGGTGGTGGGGGGCAGGGACCCAACACTGGGGCGGGCTTAACAAACACAACCGATCCACACCACCAGAAAACAACCAAAATTTGATCCCGTTAGTCTCAAGAAGCTCAACCTCTCCATGTGGGTGTTAGTGTGTACGTATGTGTGTGTGTGTGCGCGTTTGTGTGCGCGGCGGTCAAACAGGCTGTCAAACGCTTTCCTTGAACAAGCGAGCAACACAAACAGCCAGATAGCCTTGACAAACAGACACACGCACATACGCACGCACACACACACACACACACACACAGCCGTACAAATATCAATGTTTTTTTCTTTCTTCTTTTATTTTCTTGCGATTTATAACAAAATGTGATTCATGTTACTGTAATAAATGGCTTGAGAGAGAGCGAGAGAGAGAGAGGGAATTAGAGATAGTGAGCGAGTGAGTTAGAGCTAGCTTAATTGGTCTTATATATGTGTGGCTGAATGAAGCGAGAAAGAGAGAGAGAGAGAGGGATGGGAGGGAAGGATTCAAGAGAGAGAGAGAGAGAGAGAGAGAGAGAGAGAGAGAGAGACGTACCATATTAGAGATTAGAGAAAATGAGAGAAATTAGAGAAAGCAACAGAAAATGAGAGAAAGAAGATTAGAGAGAATTGAATGGAAGGCAAAATCACTCTCTCTAAGAAGATTAAAAAAAAAAGAGAGAGTGAGAAAGTGAGAAATTAAAGAAAGCGAAAGAAAATATAGAAAGTCTAAAGAAAGAAAACGGAGTCTCTCTCTCTCTCTTAGAAAATCCGGACAAAGAGCGAGAGAGAGAAAGAGAGTGAAGGAAAGTGAGCGAGATAGAGCGAGAGAGAGCGAGGGGCTTCTTGAGGGGAGGGTACAACATCGCATCACATTCCGGAGGTCACAACATCGCACAACATCGGTATAAGGCAAGATTATGGTGACAGGGGGGTGGTGGTGAGGGTGAGAGGAGGAGGAGGAGGAGGAGGAGGAAGAGGAGAGGAGGAGGAGGAGGAGGTGGGTGTCAGTAGTAGAGGAAGAAGAAGAATGGAAGAAGATGGGAAGGGGGCAGAAGGAGGAAGAGGAGGAGGAGGAGGAGGAGGGAGAAGAAGAAGAGGAGGAGGTGGATGTTGGTATTAGCAGAAGAAGAAGGAGAGAGAGAAACAGAGATACAGACAGAGAGAGAGAGAGAGAGAGAGAGAGAGAGAGAGAGAGAGAGAGAGAGAGAGAGAAAGGTCAGGCTAGGTTAAGTTATAGGTCAAGTTAGGTTAAGTTAGGTAAAGAAAAAAAAACACAAAAAAAAACAAGATCAGAATAGTCAGAAGAGAGGGAGGTTAGGTTAGGTTAGGTCAGGTAAGGGTCAGCTATATGTAGGGTAAGGTCGACAATGGAAAGGTTGAGCTCGTTAAAGAAGTACCTACCTACCTATAGCTATTACCTGGGCAAGCCATTACAAAAAAAGGCAGAAGGTATTATTAAGATTAGTACAACAACGTTACGCTTCTTGGATCAACCATTAACTACCTAACGGCCTATTTATATATGTAAGTTTAACAGCCAGCCTCCAGCGCACACTCAGGATACATACACACAGGAACGCATGCTGGCGATAGGGCGGTGGGAAAATATCGGGTGAAAATATCGGGTTGGAAAATCGGGCGAAAATATCGGGTTGGAAAATCGGGTGAAAATATCGGGTCAGGAAACTGGATGTGGATATCGGATAAGGAAATTCAAGTTGGGAAATCGGGAAAGGAAAATAAGGTTGAAGTCAATGTTGGGTATATCGGGTAAAGGAAAATCGGTTTGGGGAAATAAAGGCAAAGAAAATCGGGTTGGGGAAAAATCAGGTCAGGGTAAATTGCGTTGGAAAAATCGGTTGGGAATATCGGGTCGGGATAAATCGGTTGGGAATATCGGGTCGGGATAAATCGGTTGGGGTAAATCGGGTAGCTACAGGGACAATTTGATTTTTGTTCAACTAATGTGTTTCTGAGTTATAGTGACACACAGGACTACACACGTATATAATAATAATGGTCATAACTGGCGGTAAAAAACATCATCGTCATCATCATCAATGCTGTCCCCTTTTCCAACGGTGACGCACAACCCCCTACCATCAATGCAGTGGTAGCGACAGTAGTGGTAATAGTGTTAAAGGACATGGTGGTGTAGGGGTCGCCAGCCAGCCAGTCGGTCAGCCAGCCATCTCTTGTCCCCTGAACCCCACCCTCTCTTCTTACTTAAAATGAGAGTAGAGGTTTGTCATTCCTCTTCCCCTAAACCTAACCTTCTCTTCTTAATATGATATGAGAGGGAGTTTAACTGTGGCAAATGAACCTTGTATAAATTAGTGAAAAGTGGACAGTTTGGTATCTCTCTTCTCCTAAACCTAACCTTCTCTTCTTAATATGATATGAGAGAGAGTTTAACTGTGGCAAATGAACCTTGTATAAATTAGTGAAAAGTGAACAGTTTGGTATCTCTCTTCCCCTAAACCTAACCTTCTTTTCTTAATATGATATGAGAGTTTAACTGTGGCAAATGAACCTTGTATAAATTAGTGAAAAGTGAACAGTTTGGTATCTCTCTTCTCCTAAACCTAACCTTCTCTTCTTAGTATGATGTGAGAGAGAGTTTAACTGTGGCAAATGAACCTTGTATAAATTAGTGTAAAGTGAACAGTTTGGTATCTCTCTTCTCCTAAACCTAACCTTCTCTTCTTAGTATGATGTGAGAGAGAGTTTACCTGTGGCAAATGAACCTTGTATAAATTAGTGTAAAGTGAACAGTTTGGTATCTCTCTTCTTCTAAACCTAACCTTCTCTTCTTAATATGATATGAAAGAGAATTTAACCGTGGGAAATGAACCTTGTATAGTGTAAAGTGAGGTTAGGTTAGCCATCTCTGCTCCTCTGAACCTCACCTTCTCTTCCAAATTGGTTATTATATAGAAAAAGATGAAGAATTATTTAAACTGTGATATAATAACCTTGTATAGTGTAAAGTGAGGTTAGGTTAGCCATCTCTGCTCCTCTGAACCTCACCTTCTCTTCCAAATTGGTTATTATATAGAAAAAGATGAAGAATTATTTAAACTGCGATATAATAACCTTCTATAAATTAAAGTAAAATGAGGTTAAGTTTGCAATTCGTTCCGTGAGAAGGAAATACAATATCCTTATGAAACAACCTCGTAAATAATAACATAGAGGTTGAGTTTGTAATGAGAGAAGGAACTTGAGAGATAAAAACAATAGCCTAATGTACATCAAAGTTAAGTTAGCGTTAATATTAGCAATTACGAGGAGCAACAACGACCCCAAAGTTAATTAATAAAAAAAAAGAGGTTGAGTTGCCAATAAGAGAAACGAAACCCTCGCAAAAAAAAAACAATAAACTCGTGAAACAAACCAAAAAAATCGGAAATCAAATAAAATAAAGTGAAATTTGACGGCAAGTTCCGCGATTCACCGAAGAGAGAGCGAGCGAGCGGACGGGATGGGTGACCGCCAGGCTGACCCCCGACCCCTACCCCGGTAAGCATCGTATAGGGGACATGGTGGCGATGACTAGCAATATATAATGATAGAAAGGGTTAGTTACAATATAATTATCACCTGCTATTAAATTTGGCCCCCTAAGGTCATATGTGTGTGTGTGTGTTACAGCCGTGTACAAAAACATCATAATCGCTCGTGTGTGTGTGTGTGTGTGTGTGTGTATGTGTGTGTGTGCTTCTTCTTCTTCTTCTTGTGGTGTCGGTCTTTGTTTTCAATGTTTACGCTTCTTTCGCCTCCTCCTCCTCCTCCTCCGTTGTCCGTTTTCTTTGATTGTCATGTATTGGGTGACGAACTAGTGTTTTCCTGTTTATTGTTTTTTTTCCTTGTTTTCATTTCCTTAATCTCCGTTTCTATCCGTTTTCCTCTTGATCCGTTTTTCCCTTCTCCGTTTTTTTGCTAGTTTTCGTTTGTTTCATGTCCTGTTTTTTCCTTCTCTCTGTCTCCGTAGTTTCATTTCTTGCTAGTTTTTCCTTTCTCTCCCTTCCGTTCCGACTATCTATGTTTCCGTTTCCGCTCTGATGTGTTCCTTTATTCTGTTCGTTCCCTTTCCTGGTCCTTCAATCACTCCCTTTCCTTTCCTTCTTTTGTTTTGTTTTGTTTATTTCCTTTACTTTCCTTCCTTTTGTTCACTCTTTTTTCTAGTCCTTCAAACACTTCCTTTCCTTTCCTTTCCTTTCTTCCTAGTCCTTCAAACACTTCCTTTCCTTTCCTTTCCTTTCCTTTCTTTTCTTCTGTCCATTCCCTTTTCCTAGTCCTTCAAACACTTCCTTTCCTTTCCTTTCCTTCCGTCCACTCCCTTTCCGTTCCTTTCCTTTCTTCGTCACTCTGAGGTCCATCCGAGCATCCGTCCATCTGCTTTCCGGCACAGACACAAACTATCTCCACACACACACAAGCACTTCACAGGTCGAGAGTCATGGATTTCCGAGCTCATCGTATGTAGATAGACACAAAAACAGTGAGTCTAATTTTGATATAAACCTACAACATCATATCCAGTAGTAGTAATAGTAGTAGTAGCAGTAGGGATAGTGGTAGTGGTGGTGGTGGTGGTGGTGGTGGTTAGTGAGAAAACATTAACAAGTGATTTCGGCCGTAAAATTTCTCCTCCGATTTTTTCTTTTTTTTTTTTCTTTCCTTTGATAACCACCTAGCTAACAGTCAAGCGCGATGGGCCTCTCAGCGGAACAAACAAACAAACGAACAAACAGGCCACCACCCACCATTTACATAAGGTGTCTGGCACGCACGCACGCACGCACACACTAACAGGGAAGGAGAGAGAAGAGAGAGAGAAAGCGGAAGAAAGAGCGACACATCCCTTCCTTTCTTTTCTTTTTTTGCTCTGTCTCTTGTAGTAGAAGTAGTAATAGTAGTAGAAATAGTAGTAGTAGTAGTAGCAAATTCCGACACAGTAATTATTCCCACAACTCCAGCTTCGGACTATCCTTATAAGTGTAGCAGTAGTAGTAGTAGTAGTAGTAGTAATAGTAGTCATAATCGTAATAATAATTGTAATAAAAACCTCTTGGGGGGGCGGCTGGTCTCCGCCAAGCCGCCCGACACAAGCTCGCATGCACTGGTTTCTTAGGCTAACAAATGCAATAAACAATAAGCGCGCAACACATCCGATCGCGCCCTTACACTACGCTACGGGGCGGCGGCGGGCGGGGAGGCGGGGCGCTGGAGTTAGGCTCGTGGGCGATAGTGGGCGGGAGCTGGCCGGGGCGCCGACGCCAGCCGCCCGCACTCCCTCGCTCCCGGCCGCCCTAATCTCAACATTGGTTCAATAAGTTACGTGACATAAATAGGAGAATATAAACGGAACGAACAAACCCAAACAATGATCCTTTCTCGAGCGCGTGAGTGAGTGAGTGAGTGAGTGAGTGAGTGGCGGGTGGCGGCGGTGTCGACGGCCGCCGTGAGCCGCCGCCGACAGCCAGCCGCCACCGCCCATCATGGCACAACTTAAAACAATTCGTAGAGCAACAAATAGAGAATTTTGCGATAAACTTAAAAAAAAAAAAAACGTTCGGCAAAATAACTTATGTACATGACTGTGTGTGGGGGAGGGAGGGGGGGTGAGATGGGGGAGGGGGGGTCAGGGGGGGCAGAGCAAGAGTGGGCGCAAACAAACAAACAAACAAAAGGGAAAGAGAAAAAAACAAACGCAGCAGCGGCGGCGGCGGATGATGAGAGAAAAATAAAAATGAGAAACATCGCAACAAAAAAAAAATGGCGCTAAAAAATAAATAAAAGTTTCTTCGACTTGGTGTGTGTGAGGATTGTGGGGGGTGCGCCCGAGACCCAGACCGAGAGCAACGGGGCGCACCTGACTAGTGGGGCGAACGGGGCCGCTCCGAGAGGGTGGCATGGGGAGGGGGCAGGGGCACGGGGCAGGGCGTACAAATAACTGCAACCATGTAGTAAAAATAGACTATATGAAGAAACGGCGACAACGAGGGTAGCTTGGGGGGGGCAGGGGGGGGTACTGGGCGGGGCATCGGGTCAACTGGGGCGGGGCGGCAGCTCACATATGGGGTGGTGGGACCTGGAGATATCGGTAGACATACAAACGGTAGTCCTTGCTTGCCAGGACCACGGAGCCGTCGTCCATCAGCGCCACGTCGAAACACTGCGCGTGCTTCACCTTGGACTCGTAGGCGGACACCAGCTGGCCCTCCTGGGTGAACAGCGTCAGGTTGAAGTTGTTGTGGTTGTCGGCGATCAGCACCTCGCCCTGGCTGTTGATGCCCACGCCGATCGGGTAGTTGGTCACGCCCTCGCCGCCGATCTGACGAAGGTACTGACCCTCGTAGTTGAACACCTGAGGGAGGATTTGTGTTAGGGAGACCTGTGGAGACTGGGGAACACATGTAAGGTAGACTAGTGTTAGGAAGACTAGGGATGGGGAGAGAGACCTGAGAGACTAGCACCAGGGAGTTACTTGGGGTGGGCCGGGCCAGATTCATGATGTGGGCCAAGGCCGGCGGGGTGTGTGGCCCTAAGCAGGGCGTCAACGCTGGGGTGTCATTTAGTGTTTCATCATAATCACAAGAATCATCAAGATAAATGTAATTACATACATGTAAATTCATGAAGTCTTGCAATTAATGAAAAAAATTTTTTTTTCATTAATTATAAAACTATATAATTATACAGTATTATTTATGGAAGAAAATATCAAATGCCAAATTGATCTAAATAAGTTAGTTTTATTTTATTTTTAAAGTGAATTCTTTGCGACACGAAAAACAACAAACAAGTAACAAATTTACGGGTAACTAATAGGAATATTTGTTTCCTAATAAAGTTATCCAAGGTGCCCGTGTGCCCCTTCAGGGGCAAGACCCTTGTGGGCACGGAGCCCTTCTGGGCGAGGGGCGAGGGGCCCGAGGCCACGGCCTTCTCGGCTCCCCCTAAATCAACACCAGGGAGTTACTTGGGAAGGAAGAGCAGGGTGTGGGAGTTACTTGGGTGACAAACTAGCACATCACAGGAAAACATGGATTAAGGAAAATGAAAGCCTTAGGAAAATGTTAATACCTGTCCCGAGAGAACTGGGATTATCAATGAGTCAAATAATTAAAGGAAAAAGGAATAGAAATTGGCCTTTAAAAATACCTACAGCTGGAGAACACTGAGACAAGCAAGAATGAGGGATCAGAAAAGCTGGAAAGTTTGGTTTAGTCAGCACAACATCTGTGGTCATATGCCGGAGAGAGACAGAAGGGGAAGGAATTATAGGAGAAGGGCACAGACCCCAGGAGACAGGACACAACCCCTGATTAATGTCTAGTGCCCATTCACTGCTGGGTGGACAGGGGCGTAGGGAATTGGAAAAGCCACCCAAATTTTTCCACTCCACCTGGGAATCGAACCCAGGCTCTCTCGGTTGTGAGCCAAGTGTGCTAACCACTGCACCACGAAGCCCCCATGAGGTATCAGAATTTGACTTCATATATATTTATAGTGGGACAACTGTTACCCTTGTACCCCCTCCCTCCCTCCCTTCCTCCCCCCCTCATCCCCCTCCCCCTCACCTTGACACAGTGGGCTCGGTTGTCTGAGATGAATATTTCCTGCTTGTCGTTGACCACCACGCCGTTGGGGAACTCGAGGTGGTTGGGGCAGTTGAACTGGTGCAGGACGGTGCCGTACTGGTCAAAGATTATGACGCGCATCACCTTGCACTCCACCACGATGATGCGGCCCTTGTGGTCCACGGTGACGCCCCGCGGGTAGCAGAGCGTGTTGGCCCCAAACTTGCGCACGAACTGTCCGTACTGGTTGTATATCTGTATCTGGTGCGTGGGGGAGCGCTCCGTCACGATGATGTCGCCGCTGGTGCGCACCACGGCCACGCGGTTGGGGTACAGGAGCTGGCCGTCGCGTTTCCCGCACTCCCCGAACTGGAACTTGAAGCGTCCCTCCTTGTCGAAGATCTGGATGCGGTGGTTGTTGGTGTCGGCCACGATGATGTCGTTCTGGGCATTGACGGCCACGCCGCTGGGCTCGGTGAACTGTCCCTCCAGCACGCCAAACTCTCCAAACTTGCAGTGGTAGATCATCTTCTGACGCTTGATCTGTGAGCGCGGCGGGAAGATGGAGCACGACAGCAGCTTGTGGGACAGGTCATGCAGCACGGGGTCCGGCGCGCCGCCCACCCCCCCACCGCCGCCCCCGCCACCACCACCGCCCTCCCCGCCGCCGCTGAAGACGCCGCCGCCCTCGCCGCCACCACAGCTCCATTTCTCGTAGGAGGTGAGGCCGTTCATGTTGAGGTCGCCGAGGGAGGTGGAGAAGGGGCCGAGGGCGTGGCTGCTGAAGCGCTTGGACAGCAGCGCGGAGAGCTGGGTGTTGTTGTACGGCCGCTCCAGCACGCCATTCAGGTTGCCGTTGACGCCGCCGCCGCCCAGCCCGGAGAACCCGTTGGCCAGGCCGTTGGTGAGGCCGCCAGCCAGGCCCGTGCCCAGGCCGCCACCCAGGCCGCCCGCCATGCCGTTGGTGACCTGTGCATTGGTGACAGCTGGGTGGCCGCCGGGGGCCAGGCCGCCATTGGTGCCGGCCACGGCGGCGTTGCCGTTGGCCAGCGTGGTGAGGCCGGAGAGGCCGTTGAGGCAGGTGTTGATGCTGTTCATGCTGCTGACGGAGGCGGCGGCAGCGGCCGCGGCGGAGGGCCGGGCGATGGGCGGCAGCTTGGCGGGGCCCACCTGGATGTCCGAGGACGAGCGGATGTACCCGAAGGTGTTCCGCACGCCCACCTGGATGGCCGGGTAGTTGGAGACAAACTCCAGGTCGCTGACGTTCTGCATGCCCAGGTCAAAGTTCTTGCCCATCTGCTCCGCCAGCTTGCCCTCGATGAGCTTGCGGAACATGAGCACCTCCGTGGTGTTGGCGTAGCGCCGCATCTTGTCCACGAAGTCGCAGGTGGAGAGCAGCTTGTCCACGCACTCCTGCGCCTTCTGGGCGAACACGCTGAGGCTGACCTGCTTGGCGTGGTACAGCGAGTCCAGCTCACGCAGCAGCTCACTCTTGCGCTCCTCCACCACCGTGCTGTAGAAGGCGAAGGTGTCCTGGATCTCCGCCTGGGCCTTCTCGTACTGCTGCTGCAGCCGCCCGCTGGACCCCTCCACCGCCTTCACGCAGGACCGCAGGTCGGCGGCCCGGGAGCGGCCGCCCTCCATGGCGTGGCAGATCTGGTCCAGGTGCCGCGGCGCCGCGTCGTGCAGCGCCTCGTGCTCGTGTAGGCCCTTGGGGTGGTCCAGCAGGGTGCAGTCCACGCAGATGGGCGCGCTGCAGGTCACGCAGAAGTATTTGAGCGGCTCACCCTTGTGCCTGATGCAGGTCACGGGCCGCTCGTCGCGCTGGGCCAGCTCGGCCAGGGTCACCACGCGGTGGCCCTCGAAGCAGTGCATGTACTGGTGGGCCATGACACAGTGGGGGCACAGCAGCTTGGCACAGTCCAGGCAGCGCGCCACGGCCGCCGCAACGTCCCGACTCTTGCAGGCGGTGCAGGAGGCCGGCTCATCCACGGGCGCCTCCAGCAGCCGGTGCAGGGCGTAGTCCGGCAGCAGCAGCGGCGGCGGGGCGGAGGTCACGGCCTGGCACTGCGGGCACACCAGGCGGTCACCACCGTCGCACACCTTCTCCAGGCACCCCAGGCAGAACACGTGCAGGCAGGACAACACACGGGGCAGCACGAAGGTGTCGTTGCATATCCCGCACACCGTGGCCACAGGGGAGCTGCGCCCCACCACCGACCCTGCAACACACACACACCTCAGCAACACTGTGACACACACTGCCAACAACAATACTACACTCACACTCTCTCTCCCTCTGCAATATAGCGCAACACTCGGCAACACTAAACACACACACACACACACTCTCTCCCTCTTGCTTCCCTCTCAAAACTGTGCATACCTGTGGTGGAAGCCGGAGGTGAGTTCTCAAGCGAGCGTGGAGGATCCGAGTCGATTAGGGAGCCGAGGGGCGTCCCGGACAGGCTCTCAAGGGAAGGCGTCGGAGAACACACAGACATCCTCGCCAGCGACCACCCTCACACGGACTGGAGGAGGGAGGAAGAGATGTTAATAAATGCGTAAGTAAATGTAAATGTCAATGGGCAAAATGTACGACCACCCTCACACAGACTGGAAGAGGGAGGAAAAGATGTTTATAAATGCGTAAATAAATGTAAATATCAATGGGCAAAATGGACGACCACCCTCACACAGACTAGAAGAGGGATGAAAAGATGTTAATAAATGCGTAAATAAATGTAAATATCAATGGGCAAAATGGACGACCACCCTCACACAGACTGGAGGAGGGAGGAAAAGATGTTGATAAATGTCTAAGTAAAGGAAGAAAAGACAAACATCAAAAACAACAAAATCACACATGACTAGAAGAGGGATGAAAAGATGTTAATAAAAGCAAATAAAGTAAATGAAGAAAAACAACACACAGACTGGAGGAGGGAGGAAAAGATGTTGATAAATGTCTAATAAAGGAAGAAAAGACAAACATCAAAAACAACAAAAAAAATAACATGAATACAAAACAAAACAAAAAAGAA
>NC_066565.1:1427727-1430227 GCF_024679095.1 Eriocheir sinensis
AATTATTGTATATATAAAAACAACGTGTATAAAAACTTGCTAAATAAAACACAATGAACGTGACTGCAACGAGAATTAGAGACAGTAAAAGTAGTAGCCTAATTAAAGTAAGAAATATAAGTAATAAAGTAGACAAGAATAATGGGTAGTAATTTTAATAGAAGGAAGAATAAAGTAGCGAGAAGGAAAATAAATAAGAATAAGAAAAAGTAAATTGAAAAAAGTAAGGAAAAATGAAATAAAAATGGCAAAAAGTGAAAAAGTAAGTAAAAAAGTAAAAAAGTGAAAAAGTAAATGAAAAAATGCATAAAAGTAAGGAAATAGAAAATAAAAATGCAAAAAAGTAAAATGTAAATGAAAAAAGCAAAAAAGTAAAAAGTAAATGAAAAAAGTAAATAAAGAGTTAAAAGTAAATGAAAAAGTAAAAGTAAATGAAAAAAATAAAAAGTAAATGAAAAGTAAAAAGTAAATGAAAAAAGTAAAAAATGAAAAAAGAAGTAAATGAAAAAAAAAGTAAATGAAAAGTAAAAAGTAAATGAAAAAAATAAAAAGTAAATGAAAAAAGTAAAAAGTAAATGAAAAAAAGTGTACAAAGAAAGTTAAAATGGAAAAAAGTTAAGAGAAAAAGTAAGGAAAAAAGTTAAAAAGTAAATGAAAAAAGTAGATAAAGAAAGTTAAAATGGAAAAAAGTTAAGAGAAAAAGTAAGGAAAAAAGTTAAAAAATTAAAAAGTAGATAAAGAAAGTTAAAATGAAAAAAAAAGTAGAAGGAATGAGGAAGCAAAAACAGTATAAGTAAATAAGTAAAAAAAAGTAAGGAAAAAAGTAAGAATCATCAAGCACGGAAAATAATAATATCACTTTCACACGCGATTTAAAAACACTAAAAAAAATTACATTCATCGAAAACAAAAGAAAAAAAAAGAAATCGTTAAGAAAGAACAAAGGAAAAGAAAGGGAGAGAAATTTTGTCACGTCCAGAAGAAAAATAAAAGAAAATAGAAGAAAAAGAATTGAGTGAAGAAAAAGAAGGAAATAAAACGGAGGAGGAGGATGAAGGAAAGAAAGAAGGAAGGAAGGAGAAGGAAAGAGGGAGGGAGGGAAGGAAGGAAGGAGGGAGGGAGGGAAGGAAGGAAAGAAGAAAGGAAGGAAGGTAAGGAGAAGGAAGGAAGAGAAGGAGAGGAAGGAAGGAAGGTAAGGAGGAGAGGGAAGAGAAGGAAATGGAGATAAGACGAAACAAAAATAGGAAAAAAGAATAAATAAATAAAAGAAAAACAACAACAAAGGAAAAGGGAAAGGAATTTTGTCACGTGGAAAAAAAGAAAAATAAGAAAAACAATTAAGTGCAAAAAAGTGAAAAAAAATAGAATTAGCGAAAATTATATCGTTGGAAAGAGCGAAGCAAATTTTATCACACTGATCATTAAAAAAATATAAAAAAATAATAATACGTATTACAATGACGGAAAACAAAGGAAATAAAAGAAAGATTGTCACGCGGAACAAAAGAAGGAAACAATGCGTAAAATTGGCGACAAGCGAAATATTTGAACAGATAGAAAGTAATAGAATAGGAAACGATGGAAAAGAATAAAAGAAAATGAGATGATAGAAGAAAAGGAGAATTTTAAAAGGAAAAAAACTGAAAAAAAGGGCTATTCTCAAAAATGCGTAAAATTGGCGAACAGCGAAATATTTTAAGATAGAAAGTAATAGAATAGGAAACGATGGAAAAGAATAAAAGAAAATGAGATGATAGAAGAAAAGGAGAATTTTAAAAGGAAAAAACAGAAAAAAGGGCTATTCTCAAAAATGCGCAAAATTGGCGACAAGCGAAATATTTTAAGATAGAAAGTAATAGAATAGGACACGATGGAAAAGAATAAAAGAAAATGAGATGATAGAAGAAAAGGAGAATTTTAAAAGGAAAAAAACTGCAATAAAAAGAAAAAATAGGCTATTCTCAAAAATGCGTAAAATTGGCGACAAGCGAAATATTTTAAGATAGAAAGTAATAGAATAGGAAGCGATGAAAGAAAATATAAGAAAATACGATAATAAGAGAGGAGAATTTTAAAAGGAAAAAAACCGCAAAAAAAAGAAAAAATAGGCTATTCTAAAAAATGCGTAAAATTGACGACAAGCGAAATATTTTAAGATAGAAAGTAATAGAATAGGAAACGATGGAAGAAAATATAAGAAAATACGATAATAAGAGAGGAGAATTTTAAAAGGAGAAAACAAAAAAAGAAAAATGGGATATTCTCAAAAATGCGTAAAATTGGCGAACAGCGAAATATTTTAAGATAGAAAGTAATAGAATAGGAAACGATGGAAGAAAATATAAGAAAATACGATAATAAGAGGAGAATTTTAAAAGGAAAAAACAACAATAAAAAGAAAAAATAGGCTATTCTCAAAAATGCGTAAAATTGGCGAACAGCGAAATATTTTAAGATAGAAAGTAATAGAATAGGAAACGATGGAAGAAAATATAAGAAA
>NC_066565.1:1435227-1437727 GCF_024679095.1 Eriocheir sinensis
TCACTTTCATTCGAGAGAGAGAGAGAGAGAGAGAGAGAGAGAGAGAGAGAGAGAGAGAGGGGAGAAGGGGTTGGGGGGGGGGGGGGGGCAGGTTGGCAACAGTGGCAACAAGATGATAGTAGAAGTAGTAGTAGTAGAAGTAGTAGTAGTAGTAGTAGTAGTAGTAGTAGTAGGGGAAGGGAATAGAAGGTAAGAAAGAAGAAGAAGAAGAAGAAATAGAACAAAAATAAATAAAAATAATAAATAAAAAATAAAGCTGCCATATAACTGTACACACACACACACACACACACACACACACGACTGTTGCGTCACTATCTCTACACGATGAAGGCAAACACTCACTCTCTCTCTCTCTCTCTCTCTCTCTCTCTCTCTCTCTCTCTCTCAGGATGGAAGATTAAATAACAAAGGAGGAGGAAATTGATGAGGAGGAGGAAGAGGAGGAGGAGGAGGAGGAAGAGGAGGAGGAGGAGGAGGAGGAGGAAGACAAGGCAGAGGACAAGGAGGACAGGAAACAGGAAGCAATAGGAGGAGGAGGAGGAGGAGGAGAGGAGGAGGAGGAAATGATATCAGCCTAATAATATTCCTGTAGTAGTAGAAGAGGAGGAGGAGGAGGAGGAGGAGGAGGAGGAGGAGGAGGAGGATAGCATATGGAGTCTGAGAGAGAGAGAGAGAGAGAGACTGGATCGATGTATGTATGTATGTATGTGTGTGTGCCAGACAGACACACCCGCCAACCCAGCCACAGGTAGAGAGAGAGAGAGAGAGAGAGAGAGAGAGAGAGAGAGAGAGAGAGAGAGAGAGAGAGAGAGAGAGAGAGTATTTCAGTAAAACCACTTCCATGATTTTCTACTGCTATTACACACACACACACACACACACACACACACACACACACACACACACACATGACTCATCACCCACACCCACACACACACACACACACACACACACGGGATTTCACTTTCCGTCAGAGTCTGTGTGTGTGTGTGTGTGTGTGTGTGTGTGTGTGTGTGTAATGTCAACCGAAATTTCCTGGGCAATCTCTCTCTCTCTCTCTCTCTCTCTCTCTCTCCCTGATCCTTTTCTCACAAAACTAGTCAGGCAACTTTTTAAACACACACACACACACACACACGCACACACACACACACACACACATACGTACACAAATATTAAGGTCAAACAAAGGTTCTCTCCCTCTAACACACACACACACACACACACACACACACACACACACACACACACACACACACACGCACGCACGCACGCACGGCCCCGCAGGCTACAAACGGTACACTAGAATCAGGTTTGTGTGTGTGTGTGTGTGTGTGTGTGTGTGTGTGTGTAATTTTACTTTCAATAACTCTAATAAAAGTCTTACCTAATATTACATCAACGACAATAATAATAACAACAACAATAATAATAATAATAATAATAATAATAATAATAATAATAATAATAATAACAGTTTTTTTCCTCATTAAATAAAAAATAAAGAAAAAAATTATCAACTTTGTGTGAAAATTAAAGAAAAAATGAATGAAATGAAGTGTTAATCTCTCTCTCTCTCTCTCTCTCGGTTGCTTCCATACGTCGTCACTCCCTCCTCACGTAGAGAGAGCGAGAGAGAGAGAGAGAGAGAGAGAGAGAGAGAGAGAGAGAGAGAGAGAGAGAGAGAAAATTAGAGCAAGGAATTCCAGAGCAAAACGCAATGATTGAGAAACGGTCTCTCTCTCTCTCTCTCTCTCTCTCTTAGGAAACAACATCTGGTAAGGTACGGCTAGCTTGAGAGAGAGAGAGAGAGAGAGAGAGAGAGAGAGAGAGAGAGAGAGAGAGAGAGAGAGAGAGAGAGAGAGAGGACCCTTTCCCTTTCATCTTTCCGTCGAAAATTTCAACCCTACTATCTCTCTCTCTCTCTCTCTCTCTCTCTTTCAATATGGCGGCCGGATGGTAACATATGGAGAAGAAGAAGAAGAAGAAGAAGAAGAAGAGGATGAAGAAGAAGAAGAAGAAGAAGAAAAAGAAGAAGAAGAAGAAGAAGAGGATGAAGAAGAAGAAGAAGAAGAAGATGAAGAAGAAAAAGAAGAAGAAGAAGAGGAAGAAGAAGAAGAAGAAGAACCATAGACCAGTCAACACCACCAGTCAACTCCACTCATCACCACCAGTTAACCATACCACCACCACCACCACCAGTATTATATCACCACCACCACCACCACCACTGTCACCTCCATTCACCTCCAGACATCACCACCACCACCACCATTCCTATTATGTCATTGCCGCCAGAGATCAGTGTGCGTGCGTGCGTGCGTGCGTGTGTGTGTGTGTGTGTGTGTGTGTATACTCGACACATTAATAACAACAATAACAACAACAACGTGATATTAGTAGCTGTCTTATCAAAGCTAACATCCTCTCCCATACTACTACTACTACTACTACTACTACCACTACTACTACTACTACTACTACTACTACTACTACT
>NC_066565.1:1440227-1445227 GCF_024679095.1 Eriocheir sinensis
GAACAGACCAAGTCATTCTCTCTCTCTCTCTCTCTCTCTCTCTCTCTCTCTTGAAGGTGTACATTGTGTGTGTGTGTGTGTGTGTGTGTGTGTGTGTGTGTGTGTGTGTGAAGTACCGTATGCCGTAACACCACCACAACACCACTTTCACCACCACCACCACCACCACCACTACTGCTACCATCATCACCACCACCATCATCACCATTTTCATCACCACCACTGCACCACCAATCCATTATGAAAGTAGGTTAGTATGACCTTGCTCGGAGACCCCCTTCACTTTCAACTCCACCGACCAGTTTCCTCCACCTCCACTCAACTCCACTCATCACTACCAGTACGAGTTATACAAGATTCACAACCCCACCACCACCACCACCAACGTCTCCTCTAATATGTCATCACCACCACCACCACCACCGCGTTCAACTCCACCACCACCACCACCACCACTCCTACTGTTACCATGTCAACACCACCATCATCACCACCACCAGCACCATCTCTCAACTCCAGTCACCACCACCAAAACCACCTATTTCATCACAACTCCACTCATCACCAATTCATAACACCACCACGCAGACGTACTTCACCACCACCACCACCACCACCACCATCACCACTACAAGTCCAGTTTCCCTTCATCACCAATCTCAACATCAATCACCACCACCACCACCGCATAACCACCAAACACACGTAACTATAATTAGAGAGAGAGAGAGAGAGAGAGAGAGAGAGAGAGAGAGAGAGAGAGAGAGAGAGATTAACAACATTCCTATGACAAGTATTTGTATATAACTTGTATATAACACGAAGGAGGCGAAAGATACTGAAGAATGAGACTGACAGAAAGAAAGAGAAATTGAGTGGAATGAATGAGAGAGAGAGGGAAGGAATGGAATGATGAAAGAGAAAGCGAAAGTAGATAATAGAGAATGAGGAAAGACAAACAAAGACTGAAATGACAAGAAAAACAAAGAAAAAAATAATCAAAATAAGAAACGCAATTACTGAAGGACTCACTCACTCCACCAAGCGTTTGTCTTTAGAACTATCCACGTGGGAGTGAGTTATAGGAATGAATAATGCATAGTAATAGTAGTAGAAGTAGTAGTAGATGGTAACACTGCTTGCCCGCCAAAACTGGTTAAGAACGAACATACCACACATACCACTCATGCCATAACGGTAGGGCACAACAGCAACAACAACAATAACTGGTATTAACCTTGTATATAACTTGTAAAGAACACGTACTAGGAAAAAGTGGACGAGAAAGAATGATAAAAAATGGAATGACGAGGGAATAAGCAAGCAAGCGAGAGAGAGAGAGAGAGAGAGAGAGAGAGAGAGAGAGAGAGAGAGAGAGAGAGAGAGAGAGAGAGATGATAAAAGATGAAAATTGAAGTGGAATGAGCTCTCCAAAACCACTCATTCCACAAACAATAACAATCATACAACTGGTCCTAACTCTGTATATAACTAACTACTTGTGTGTCTTTATAACTGAGGAATAGTGGAATGAGCTCTGTCCTAAATTCTCATTCCACTAATAACAATAAAAACATAGAATAGTGTACACAAGAAAGAATGGGAGAAGGAGAACAAGGAAGGAGAAAGTGGAATGACGAGAAAGGAAAAAGGATAGAAAGAGAAGAAAATAAAGTGGAATGATAACTGAGGAATGGAGAATGTGGAATGCATCTGTTAACACCTCATTCCACAAACAAAAACAGCAAGAATTAATTGGTTCTAACTTTGTATATAACTACATGTGTATATAACAGGAATGAAAGTGGAATGAGCTCTGTCCTAATCTCTCATTCCACTAAACAACAATAAAACCAAAGAACTAGAAGAATGGGAATGAGAACATGGAAGGAAAGTGGAATGACGAGAAAGGAAAAAGGATAGAAAGAGAAGAAAATAAAGTGGAATGATAACTGAGGAATTGAGGAAGTGGAATGCATCAATTAACAGCTCATTCCACAAACAACAAAAACGAGAATTAACTGGTCTTAACTTTGTATATAACTACTGGTGTATATAACTGAGGAATGAGAGTGGAATGAGCTGTCCTAATCTCTCATTCCACTAAACAACAATAAAAAAACAAAGAACAAGGAAGGAAAGAAAGTGGAATGACGAGAAGGAAAGAAAACATGGATGAGAAACAAACAAAGATTAAATGGAATGAGAGAATGAAAAAGGAGTAAGAGAAAGAAAGATTGGAATGTGGAGAATGAGAGAAGAATGAGAGAATGGATAGTGGAAAAATGATGAAGATAGAAGGAGAATGTAAATGTCTTAACCTTCATTCCACAAACAAAAACGAGAATTAAATGTTCCTAACTTTGTATATAACTCTTTGTGTATATAACCGAGGAATTACAAAGTGGAATGACCTCTCCTAAACCACTCATTCCACACTCAATAACATACGACTGGTTCTAACTCTGTATACAAGTCAGGTGTGCGTGTGTGCGTGTGTTGTGTTAGAAGTGGAATGCTACAACTCTGCCACAACTTAAGAAACGAAGATTAAAGTGGACAAAAGTGTGGCTATACCCTTTGTAAGTGTGTGTGTGTGGGTGGGGTGGGGGGTATGTAAGTGTTTAAGTGACAGAGGAATGATTTAGGTGGTGGTGCGTGGCATGCTGTCTTGAAATAAAACAAATAAATAAAATAAAAAAATAAAGGAGGAGGAGGAGAAGAAGAAGAAGGAGGAGAAAGGGAAGAAGAAACAATGGGAAAAAATTTGGAAGGAAGGAAGGAGAGAGAAGGAAAGAGGAAGAGGAGATAATTAAGAAAGAGGGAAATGGAAGAATTGGAGATAGAAGGAAAGGAAGGATTAAAGAAGAGGAAGGAGGAAAAGAAAAACAATGAGAGAGAGAGAGAGAGAGAGAGAGAGAGAGAGAGAGAGAGAGAGAGAGAGAGAGAGAGAGAGAGAGAGAGAGAGAAAGCTATACTAATTAACCAAAACGACATTAAGAAATACATTAAACTAACTTATAAAAATACTACTAATAACATCACATAGGCCTATACAAAACAAATTATGCAAGAAAAACAAAGGAAATTATTAAAAAAACACGTTATTTATATATTGAAATAAAAAAAAGAATTAAAATAACTTGTCATTCCACTGTACTTAAAATCATAGTAGTAATAGTAGTAGTAGTAGTAGTAATAGTAGTAGTAGTAGTAGTAGTAGTAGTAGTAGTAGTAGTAGTAATAATAATAATAATAATAATAATAATAATAATAATAATAATAATAATAATAATAATAATAATTAGAACGGAAACGCATTAACCATGACAGAGAGAGAGAGAGAGAGAGAGAGAGAGAGAGAGAGAGAGAGAGAGAGAGAAAGTACCGACCTTGGAGATTGCAAACTTCTATCACTTTCAGTTTCTCTCTCTCTCTCTCTCAATCCTACCGTATGTTCCTTTCTGTATGGTGATGAAAGTGGTGGTGGTGGTGGTGATTAGTTCAACACCACCACCACCACCGTATGATAGAACTGGTGATGAAAATTGGTGATGAAAGGTGTTGAGAACTGCCTAACTAGCTCATCACCACCACCATCAACACCACTTCTACTGTTATTACTGAAGTGGTGATGACGCTGGTGGTGATGAAGTGGTGATGGAGGTGTTCAACAGGTCACCACCACTACTGTTACTGAATTGGTGATGAAACTGGTGGTGGTGGTGATGAACGTAGTGGTGGTGGTGATCGCGGTGGTGTTAGAGGTGTTCAACAGGTCACCACCACCACTACTGTTACTGAATTGGTGATGAGAGTAAGAGTGGTGATGAAACTAGTGGTGGTGGTGGTGATGAACGTAGTGGTGGTGATGATCGTAGTGGTGTTAGAGGTGTTCAACAGGTCACCACCACCACCACCACCACTACTGTTACTGAATTGGTGATGAGAGTAAGAGTGGTGATGAAACTGGTGGTGGTGGTGGTGATGAACGTAGTGGTGATGATGATGGAAGTGGTGTTAGAGGTGTTCAACAGGTTACTAACACCACCACCACCATCACCACCACCACCACCACCGTATGTTAGGAAATGGTGTTGAGTGGTGTTGAGTGGAGGTGAATGGTGAAGGCGGGAAAGAGAAGGGAAGGTGTGTGTGTGTGTGTGTGTGTGTGTGTGTGTGTACAAATTCAACAGGTACACACACGCACGCACACACACACATACAGAGACCGACACGTACATACATACACACATACACAAACGCACACAGGTACACACACTCACCTGTAATCTTGGCATCCACAGAGGTGACGTACACACGGGGAAACGCACACAACACCAAGCGCTCATGTACACCATTCGTTATCCTGTGTGCGTCTATGTGTACCTTCGTTTCGAGCCTCTAACCCAAGCTTTTCAAAACCCACAAAGCACACGAACTCTTCATTCACCCCCTCCCAGCCCTGCCTCAACCCCGGGAAGGTCAGGTCATCGAGAGGTCAGCCGGGTCAGGTCACAGGAGCTGAGGACGGTAGGGCGGCGCACGTGTACTCACCCTCACGTCAGGAATCACACTGCCAAATTTCAGACGCAGATGCTACATGTCCCCTACCAAATCCCGAGTTGCCACATTGCGCAGGGTTGTTTTTCCCCTTTTGCACTGTTTTTAGGGTGATTTAGGGTGACCAGAGGGTGTTCGTGGGTTCAAGGAAGAGTTTAGGGTGTGTTATAAGGGTGTGTGGGCTGTGGAGAGGGTGGAGAGGGCTGGAGTGGTCTCATGGCCGCTAGGAAACCCCGCGAGTTGCCACATTGCGCAGGGTGACTTTTCCTCATTTTCACTTGTTTGGGGGGTTTCCAGGGTGACCACAGGGTGTATATAGGTTTAATTAAGGGTTTAGGGTGTGTTATAAGGGTGTGTGGACTGTGGAGTGGGCGGAGAAGCCCGGAGTGGTGTCTCATGGCCTCTCGGGAAACTCCGGGGTTGCTAGGTGCGCATCC
>NC_066565.1:1465227-1477727 GCF_024679095.1 Eriocheir sinensis
GTGTGTGTGTGTGTGTGTGTTTACTTTGTTATTCTTGTTTATTTCTTTGTCTCTCTCTCTCTCTCTCTCTCTCTCTCTCTCTCTCTCTCTCTCTCTCTCTCTCTCTCTTTGTCTATGTCTATCTCTGTCTGTCTGTCTATTGATTTTTGTACGTGTGTGTGTGTGTGTGTGTGTGTGTGTTGCTAACGTACACACACACACAGATGTACACACGCATAATAATTTGCGTACATAAGCTGATGATGATGATGATAATGATAATAATAATAATAATAATAATAATAATAATAATAATAATCATTCTCTCTCTCTCTCTCTCTCTCTCTCTCTCTCTCACATATTCTCCTCTCCCCTCTTCCTCTTCCTCTTCCCCCTCTTCCTCTTCCTCCTCCTCCTCTTCCTCCTTCTCCCTCCAGCATCGATCCTCCATGTAGAAGCAGATTTCATTACCATCCTCTCTCTCTCTTGATATGAAGCTAAATAAAACATAATATAAAACAAACCCGATAAATATAATCATAAAAATCACTTCTCCTATCCTGCAACAAGTTTCCTGCGAGTAATTCAGTGTTTTTCGTATATATTTCAGACTAGACACACAGACATAGTTGAAGACATTATATATAAGAGGTAGAAAGGACACAGAACTAGACATAAAAAGAAGGAAGAAAACAGAAACATACATAGAAATTACGTAGAGATAAATTAAAAAATGGAGAGAGAGAGAGAGATATAGAAATAGACCACAGACTTACACAGACCATTAGACAAAGAGGAACAGAAATTGACTTACAGGGAGAAATTGAAGTGGAGAAATTGAGTTACAAAGAAAACACATAAACAAAAATCAAACAAAAAGGGGATAGAGAGAGAGAGACAGGGAAATTGACCACAGACTTATACAGACCATTAAACAAAGGGAAACAGAAAATGACTTACAGGGAGAAATTGAAGTGGAGAAATTGAGTTACAAAGAAAAATACATAATCAAAGACAAAATATAAGGTGGAGATAGAAAGATAGAGAAACAGACCACAGACTTACACAGACCATTACACAAAGGGAAACAGAAAATGACTTACAGGGAGAAATTGAAATGGAGAAATTGCGTTACAAAGAAAAATACATAAACAGAAGGATATTACAAAAAGTGGAGATAGAGAGATAGATAGAGAAACAGACCACAGACTTACACAGACCATTAGACAAAGAGGAACAGAAAACGACGGACAGGGAGAAATTGAAATGGAGAAATTGTGTTACAAAGAAAAATACATAAACAGAAGGATATTACAAAAAGTGGAGATAGAGAGATAGATAGAGAAACAGACCACAGACTTACACAGACCATTAGACAAAGAGGAACAGAAATTGACGGACAGGGAGAAATTGAAGTGGAGAAATTGAGTTACAAAGAAAAACACATAAACAGAAGGATATTACAAAAAATGGAGATAGAGAGATAGATAGAAAAATAGACCACAGACTTACACAGACCATTAGACAAAGAGGAACAGAAAACGACGGACAGGGAGAAATTGAAATGGAGAAATTGAGTTACAAAGAAAAATACATAAACAGAAGGATATTACAAAAAGTGGAGATAGAGAGATAGATAGACAGAGAATTAGATCACAGATTTACAAAGAACATTAAAAGATAGGAAGAGAAAAACAGAGACAAAGAACAGGACAAAGCGGGTCACAAAGAACTTCAAACAGACAGACACAGACAGACAGAGATGACTTACGTTACAAAGAAATTTAGACAGACAGACAGACGGATATATAAACAAAGATTTTAAGTCAGACAGCGACACAGACAGACACAGACGTTACAAAAAGACAAAGAAAGTTGGTTAGAAAAGAAGAATAACAAAGAAATAGATAGATAAATAGATAGATAGATAGACATAATAATAATAATAATAATAATAATAATAATAATAATAATAATGATAATAATAATAATAATGAAAATAATGATAATGTCCGTTATTAATCGATTGCTCTCTCTCTCTCTCTCTCTCTCTTTGCGAATCCCATCTCTTCTCTTTCTCTCTCTCTCTCTCTCTTCTCTCTTCTCTCGACGCGTCAATTAGAGAGAGAGAGAGAGAGAGAGAGAGAGAGAGAGAGAGAGAGAGAGAGAGAGATGCTGAGGGGAGGAGGGAAAGAGAGAGAGAGAGAGAGAGAGAGAGAGAGAGAGAGAGAGAGAGAGAGAGAGAGAGAGAGAGGGAGAAACTTAATCGTAGTCCTTTGTCTTGTGAATGGGTAGTAGTAGTAGTAGTAGTAGTAGTAGTAGTAGTAGTATATAGTAGTAGTAGTAGTAGTAGTAGTAGTAGTAGTAGTAGTAGTAGTAGTAGTATATATAGTAGTAGTAGTAGTAGTAGTAGTAGTAGTAGTAGTAGTAGTAGTAGTAGTAGTATATATAGTAGTAGTAGTAGTAGTAGTAGTAGTAGTAGTAATAGTATATATAGTAGTAGTAGTGGTAGTAGTAGTAGTAGTAGTAGTAGTAGTAGACTTGTTTCATTTCATCTGTCCACCAACAAAGCGGGAGTTTAGCTGGCTGTCACCTGCGCATTTCTATAAGTTGATGAATTCGTAAAAATCAGCTGTTGCGATCGACATTCAAGCTTACTATTTTTCAGTAATAAATTTGAATGTTTATATATGTGTACAAAAAACACCTCAGTCGTTTGCATCGACAATAACCAAACACACAAGCACAGGGAAAGACAAGCTTGTACCAAACAACAGTCACGTCACGCTCAACGATCTGTGGGTTGTCAAATTCACTGATTGATACCTCATTTCAGGTGTATTAAAGGTCATCTGGCTCTGGAGGTGCATATAGAGGTATCTTAATAATTAACTGCATATAAATAACGGTTAATAATAAAAATAACATGAAATAGTAAATAATAACTGTTGAACGCGATGCTAGCTGGCTATTTCGTATATTAGGCTTCCCACATTATTTACAAGCAACGCATCAAAATCCCTCATGTGCAGACACTTCCAGAGTCCGATGTCACTTTGTGTATCTGAGTGAGGTGAAATATGGGCGTCTGAAAGGCTGTATAAGGTCGAATTACAAGACAAATCGCAGCCCAAGAACACATATTTGACAAGGCTTTCGTAGGAGTTGTGAGCATTTCCAAGGGTAGTTTTATGACCCTGGTGGTAGTGTGAGTCTTCTTCTGTACCGTGAAGCTAAGAACACATATTTGACAAGGCTTTCGTAGGAGTTGTGGACATTTCCAAGGGTAGTTTTATGACCCTGGTGGTAGTGTGAGTCTTCCTCTGTACCGTGAAGCTAAGAACACATATTTGACAAGGCTTTCGTAGGAGTTGTGGGCATTTCCAGGGGTAGTTTTATGACCCCGGTGGTAGTGTGAGTCTTCTTCTGTACCGTGAAGCTAAGAACACATATTTGACAAGGCTTTCGTAGGAGTTGTGGGCATTTCCAAGGGTAGTTTTATGACCCCGGTGGTAGTGTGAGTCTTCTTCTGTACCGTGAAGCTAAGAACACATATTTGACAAGGCTTTCGTAGGGGTTGTGGGCATTTCCAAGGGTAGTTTTATGACCCCGGTGGTAGTGTGAGTCTTCCTCTGTACCGTGAAGCTAAGAACACATATTTGACAAGGCTTTCGTAGGAGTTGTGGGCATTTCCAAGGGTAGTTTTATGACCCTGGTGGTAGTGTGAGTCTTCCTCTGTACCGTGAAGCTAAGAACACATATTTGACAAGGCTTTCGTAGGAGTTGTGGGCATTTCCAAGGGTAGTTTTATGACCCTGGTGGTAGTGTGAGTCTTCCTCTGTACCGTGAAGCTAAGAACACATATTTGACAAGGCTTTCGTAGGAGTTGTGGGCATTTCCAAGGGTAGTTTTATGACCCTGGTAGTAGTTTGACCCTTCCTCTGTACCGTGAACCTGAAGAAGCACTCATTAGAACCCGACTGACCCCCTCTTTGACCTTTAGAAATGGCTGATGTAAGAAGCGAGTGTTTTAAAATATCGACCTATGAATCGTTCCAGTGTGGTCAGACTCTACTGTTTGATATACAAGTTGTTCCTTCGCGTGCTTGTGTAGTAGATTATATCGACGCAAATCAGCATGTTTGGGGTTCATATAAGAGGGCTCGAGGGTTTTAGTATACACACACACACTCAAATATATCACTGAAAATATTAAGTTGATCTTCACGCAATCACGAACTCACAATACCCAGGTGCCACATCTACGTTCACGAGTGGACAGACGGAATGAAACGGATTATAGTAGAAGTCTATATCTATCTATCTATGTATCCATCCATCTATCTATCTATCTATCTATCTATCCATCTATCTATCTCTTTATTTTGTCTCTCTCTCTCTCTCTCTCTCTCTCTCTCTCTCTAAGCCTCTCTCTTTCTCTCTTTCAACATGAAGGAAAAAAAAATCGTTGAGTCTTTGAGCAAATCCTGAAAAGCTGTTTGCAAATCTCTCTCTCTCTCTCTCTCTCTCTCTCTCTCTGGTAATTGATATATTCGTTATGTTTCAGATCCTAATCTTGAGAGAGAGAGAGAGAGAGAGAGAGAGAGAGAGAGAGAGAGAGAGAGAGAGAGAGAGAAAGGAAAAAGATATTGAGATTGCTGACATAACACACACACACACACACACACACACACACATCATGAATACCTGAGAGGGTGGCCATTGCTTGGGTTAATTACATGCCCTAAAGGTACACACACACACACACACACACACACACATACACACACACACACACACACACACACACACAGAGGTCTTATGGTCAATCTTTTGTCTCCATTCCTCCATCCCTCAATTTTTTCCCTCCCTTCCTTCATCTTATCTCCAAACCTCTCTCTCTCTCTCTCTCTCTCTCTCTCTCTCTCTCTCCAATCCCTTCTTTTTTTTCTCTCCTCTCAATGTTCCTTCCTTCCTTCCTTTCCTCTTCTTCCATTTCATTCGTTTTATCTTATTCGTCTTTCCAAAATCAATTAATCGGTTCAAAATTAATAAAAAACAATTAAAAAGATACAGACAAGCAAGAAAACTCAAAGAAAGAAAGATAGTTCAAGAAACACTTCAAAAACAGGAAAAAAACTAGATATTAAAGAAACAGAAAGAAAGACATCGGAAAAATAAAGGAGATATAAAGAAAAACGGTAAACAGGAACAAGAACAGAAACAGGAATAAAGAAAGAGAGAAAGCAGTAAAGAAACAGAGAAAGAAACAGAAAAATACGAAGTTAAAAAAAAATTAGCAAAGTTATCCCTCCCCTGCAGCCGCCAAGCACACAGTCATAAAATACATAAAGGAAAAACAAAGAAAAAGGAAAGAAAAGAGAAAATGCAATAAAGAAAGTTGTAAAAAAATAGCAAAGTTATCCCTCCCCTGCAGCCGCCAAGCACACAGTCATAAAATACATAAAGGAAAAACAAAGAAAAAGGAAAGAAAAGAGAAAATGCAATAAAGAAAGTTATAGAAAAAATAGCAAAGTTATCCCTCCCCTGCAGCCGCCAAGCACACAGTCATAAAATACATAATAAAAAAGAAATACATAGAGGAAAAAGAAAGAAATAGGAAAGAAAAGAGAAAATGCAATAAAGAAAGTTATAGGAAAAATAGCAAAGTTATCCCTCCCCTGCAGCCACCAAGCACACAGTCATAAAATACATAATAAAAAGAAATACATAGAGGAAAAACAAAGAAATAGGAAAGAAAAGAGAAAATGCAATAAAGAAAGTTATAGAAAAAATAGCAAAGTTATCCCTCCCCTGCAGCCGCCAAGCGCACAGTCATAAAATACATAATAAAAAGAAATACAAAGAGGAAAAACAAAGAAATAGGAAAGAAAAGAGAAAATGCAATAAAGTTGTAAAAAAATAGCAAAGTTATCCCTCCCCTGCAGCCGCCAAGCGCACAGTCACAAAATACATAATACACGATAAAAAATACATAGACGAATAAAAGAATAAGAAAATATAGAGTAAATACAATAAACAGTAGAAGTGATAAATAAATAAATAAATAAATAAATAAATAATAAATAGCAGTCATCCTTGAGAGAGAGAGAGAGAGAGAGAGAGAGAGAGAGAGAGAGAGAGAGAGAATAATATAATAAATTTCCAATCATAACCTTACCTTCTCTTTCCTCTCCTTAGCCTCTTAATCAACAGGTGTGAGAGGCCATTAGGAGGTCAACAGGTGTGGCAGAAGGGGTCAAAAAAGGTCAACTCGAGGCCTTGGAGAAAAATAACCTTGGGAGTCTTAGAAGAAACGCCCTTTTTTTCCTGCTTTCTGTGTTCCGTCTATTCTTAAACGCGCACACGAACGCACAAACACTTTATCGTTCTTTTCGCTGTACTGTTACGCTATATTCACTTCGCCATGCGTGGAACATTACCGATAAAGAACAAAACATAACAGACACAAGCACCCACGTGTCCGCGCCGCTGTTCCCGCCATAACTGGGCAGCGTCGCGTTCTTGTCTGCAATAATATATAAATAAATTAATAAATGAGCAAATTGACATAAAAAAACGATAAAAAGCAACGATATATTATAATTACACGTAAAATAATATAATTTGAAGACATCTAGGGTCGTATTATGACATTTCGTCGCCCAAGAACACATATTTGACAAGGCTTTCGTAGGAGTTGTGGGCATTTCCAGGAGTAGTTTTATGACCCTAATGGTAGTTTGACCCTTCCTCTGTACCGTGAACCTGAAGAAACACTCATTAGAACCCGACTGACCCCATCTTTGACCTTTAGAAATTGTTAATGTGAGAATCGATAGTATATTATAACATTTCGCCGCCCGAGAACACATATTTGACAAGGTTTTCGTAGGAGTTGTGGGCATTTCCAGGAGTAGTTTTATGACCCTGGTGGTAGTTTGACCCTTCCTCTGTACCGTGAACCTGAAGAAACACTCATTAGAACCAAACTGACCCCATCTATGACCTTTAGAAATTGTTAATGTGAGAATCGATAGCATATCATAAGACATTTCGCTGCCCGAGAACACATATTTGACAAGGCTTTCGTAGGAGTTGTGGGCATTTCCAGTAGTAGTTTTATGACCCTGGTGGTAGTTTGACCCTTCCTCTGTACCATTAACCTGAAGAAACACTCATTAGAACCAAACTGACCCCATCTTTGACCTTTAGAAACAGCCGATTTGAAAAGGGAGTGTCTAATAGACCAACCCTGAAATTCTAAGGTTCATATCTTTTATAACAACAATCAGTAGCGTTCGAATCTATGACAATGTGATATATATTAAGACAAAGCCCAGAGTCCCAGCTGCGCGTGGCCCCGGTGCTCAACTCCGGCACACGACACCAACACGAAGGGTGGAGGAAGCGGAGAGTTTAACATACAATAAAACACCATCACAGTAATAATTGTCGACTTTATAAAACAAATTCATTCTTGTTACAAATGATCTTTACAAATATGCGGCTTGTTTTCCTTATACGCGTTGAGGGAGGCAGAGACAGGAGGGAGAGAAAGAGAGGGAGAGGAAGGAGGAGGCCATGTTAGGAAGATTATGTAATATTCCTTAATGATTACTAGATACACGATTGCCTTGTCTTAGCTAGGCGGAGGAAACGGAGGAGGCATGGAGGAAAGGAGGGATGGAGGAAAAGGAGGAAACAATTTTGTACTTCATTCTGTAGGCGTGACGGCGAGACTTAAAAATTAGGCCTATTAACAGTGTACGTGTGTGTGTGTGTACGTGTGTGTGTGTGTGTGTGTACGTTTCATCTTACATAATATACAAATGCACTTATTATTATTATTATTATTAGAGAGAGAGAGAGAGAGAGAGAGAGAGAGAGAGAGAGAGAGAGAGAGAGAGAGAGAGAGAGAGAGAGAGAGAGAGAGAGAGAGAGAGAGAGAGAGAGAGAGAGAGAGAGAGAGAGAGAGAGAGAGAGAGCAAAACACACAAACAAACATAAAAAAAACACCTTGCCTGAGATTGAAAAGTGTGTGTGTGTGTGTGTGTGTGTAATAATAATAATAATAATAATAATAATAATAATAATAATAATAATTCTCTAACATTCTTCTGTCCTTCCTTTCTTTCTAAATAATAAAAAAAAGGTACAAAATCGTCTTATAATAATAATAATAATAATAATAATAATAATAATAATAATAATAATAATTGTCATTCTCTTATACATTAGTGATATGATACAGGTATTTACACACTATCATCATCAGCAGCAAGTCATAGTAGTAGTAGTAGTAGTAGTAGTAGTAGTAGTAGTAGTAGTAGTAGTAATAGTAGTAGTGGTAGTCCTATAACCTTAGTAAAAAAATAAAAAATAAAAATAATAATAATAAAAAAACTTATATACATCCGAGGAAGAGGAAGAGGAGGAGGAGGAGGAAGAGGAGGTTAGTTATCTTAATCTTCCTTCTATCTTCTATTTTCTTCTTCCATCGTCTGTTACTTGTATATTAGAGATAGCTCACATTCTCCCTCTCTCTCTCTCTCTCTCTCTCTGACTCTCATTTAAATATCAACAAACACATATTTCTTTGTACATATTTCTCTCTCTCTCTCTCTCTCTCTCTCTCTCTCTCTCTCTCTCTGGAGTGTGTGTGTGTGTGTGTGTGTGTGTGTGTGTGTGTGTGTGTGTGTGTGTGTTCATCTATGTATATATATAAATGCGAGGAGGAGGAAGAGGAAGAGGAGGAGGAGGAGGAGGAGGAGGAGGAGGAAGAAGCAGAGAAAACATGTAATTACAGTATTATTATTATTATTATTATCATTATTATTGTTGTTGTTTTCTGTCCCTTAGTTAATTGTCGTCCCGTTGGAAAGGCAGAACAACAACAACAACAACAACAACCATCACCATCATCATCAGCCTCAGGTATCATCATTAAAATTGTCATGTTTATTCACACTATACATAATAATAATAATAATAATAATAATAATAATAATAATAATCTTTTTTCTTCTCCTATTTTCTTTATTTTGTCTTCTTTTTCTTAGTCTTCAAATTTTTCTTTATTTTCTCTATTTTATTGTCTTCTTTTTCTGTCTTCAATATTTCCTATTTTCTTTATTTTATTGTCTTTTTCTTCTTTTCCTGTCTTCAATATTTTCTGCCTTTTTCTTATTCTTTAATTATTCCTAACTTCTTCATTTTCCTTCTTCCATATTCTTTTCTTTCTTTCTCTCTAATTTCTCATTCCTTCATCTTCTTCTTTTTCTCTATCTCCTATTTCGTTCTTTCCTTCCTTCTCATTTCTATTCCTCCTTCTTCCTTCTTCTGGTCTATCTCCCATTCCTTCCTTCCTTTCTTCGTATCTCTCTCTGTCCTTCCTTCCTTCCTTTCCTTTTCTTTCTTTCTCCATATCTCTCAAACCTTCCTTCCTTCTCTTCCTTCTTCCTATCTCTCTCTCTCTCTCTGTCCTTCCTTCCTTCCTTCCTTCTTAGGCCACACAAGGTCACATACACAGCCTCACAATCCCCTTTCACAAACGTCTAAGAAAGTAACGTCAGATATCCAAGCTTTAAACACATATAAGGAAGTGTTTGTTAAGTTAGTTTCATGTCTCAACACGTCTGGTTTTTCTTGGTTCCACACACACAAACGCACACACTCATGCGTCTCTGTTTCATGTTTTACGAGTGTGTTTTTCTCCGTCAAACACCTCACGCAAACGCACCTTTTTTCCCTCTGTTTTCCAGGACTTTTGGGCATTTCCAGGAGTAGTTTTATGACCCTGGTGGTAGTCTGACCCTTCCTCTGTACCATGAACTTAAGAAAACACATTTGACAAGGCTTTCATAGGAGTTGTGGGCATTTCCAGGGGTAGTTTCATGACCCTGGTGGTAGTCTGACCCTTCCTCTGTACCATGAACCTAAGAAAACACATTTGACAAGGCTTTTGTAGGAGTTGTGGGCATTTCCATGGGTATTTTCATGACCCTGGTGGTAGTGCGACCCTTCCTCTGTACCATGAACCTAGGGAAACACATTTGAAAAGGCTTTCGTAAGAGTTGTGGGCATTTCCAGGGGTAGCTTCATGGCCCTGGTGGTAGTGCGACCCTTCCTCTGTACCACAAACACAAGGAACCACACATTTGACAAGGCTTTCGTAGGAGTTGTGGGCATTTCCAGGGGTAGCTTCATGGCCCTGGTGGTAGTCTGACCCTTCCTCTGTACCATGAACCCAAGGAAGCACACATATGTCAAGGCTTTCATGGGCATTGTGGGCATTTCCAGGGGTAGCTTCATGACCCTGGTGGTAGAGTGCCCTTTCCTCTGTACCACAAGCCCAAGAAACCACACATTTGACAAGGCTTTCATAGGAGTTATAGGCATTTCCAGGGGTAGCTTCATGACCCTGGTGGTAGAGTGACCCTTCCTCTGTACCACGACCTCGACACAACACTCGTAACAACCTGGACGATCACTTTTTTGACCTTTGGAAACAGTTAACTCGAGAGATGCGGGTATCCGACAAAACCTTAAGTTCGACCACCTCACTGCGGCTTAGGTCCCAATCGCAGCTTAAGACTTCGCAACTTCTGGCAGAAAAACGATTCTAGTGTGGTCGCGCAGGAGCAGAAAGACGAGTTTGGCGGGTTATAGAGACGGCAGTTGTCGAATACGAGCATTACGTCGCCGATGAACTGGGCGAGACGCTGGTAGGCTCTCTCCTCGACGCGGCTCTCGACGGTTTTAAGATCCATTGGTTCCTTAACGACCTTGTAGTAGTCTGGCACCTCTGAGGGGTCGACGGGCTCCAGGAAGGGCCAGGCGTTCTTGTGTTGCTGTGGGGAGAAGGTGGAGTGAGGGAGGGAGGGATGGAGAGGTGGAGAGAGAGAGGAAGGGAGGAAGGAGGGCGAAACAGGTGGAGAGATCGAGTGAGGGAGAGAAAGTTGGGAGAGGAAAGGAAGAATGGAGGAATTGGAGAGAAAGTGAGAGAGAGAGGGAGAGAGATAAGAAAGGAGTGAGAGAGAGAGAGAGAGAGGAAGAAAGAGAGATGAAGTGGAAGAGAGAGAGAGATACAAACAAACAAACTTACAAACACAAAAACAACCTTATAAAACAACCCATTACAATTTCAACCCCATACAAAACCAACCCCCAGGCCCCCCCATACCCACCCCCCAAATTCCTGCACCCTAAGGCACTCACAATCAAGCTCTTCGTCACTTTGCGCAGGTCGGCGTAGTCCTTCGCCGAGAGGGTCTTCTGGCAAGGGTAGTTCCAGACATTGTTGGCGTCACATTTCGGGCATATGTAGTCATCAATGTCGTCCGCCTCGGTCTGCATGATCCCCACACACTTCCCGTGGTACCAATCCTCGCATTGCTCGCAGCAGATGTAGAATTGGGTCTCGTCGTAAGGCTGTGGGGGGAGAGATTGTGAGATGGTGAGAGAGAGAGACAGAGATACCTGGAAACAGTGCTCAGAAGGGAAAGACTCCGATGGTTTGGACATGTAAAGAGAGCAGGGGAGGATACAGTACTGGGAGTTGTGGAGAGATTGCAGGTAGGAAATAGTGCTCAGAAGGGAAAGACTCTGATGGTTTGGACATGTGAAGAGAGCAGGGGAGGACACAGTGCTGGGAGTTTTAGTAGAGGACCTGGAAACAGTGCTCAGAAGGGAAAGACTCTGATGGTTTGGACATGTGAAGAGAGCAGGGGAGGACCTGTGCGGGGGAGAAGAACTGGTGGGGACGACACAGAACGCCCAACCTCAAGGAAGCTGATTTAGCGAGAGACGAGATATGAAGTTTCCAGTTGAGATTTTGAGTTAAGGATAGACCGAGGATGTTTAGTGTTGAAGATGGTGATAGCTGAGTGTTGTCAAAGAATAGGGGATAGGTGTTTTAAGATTGTGTCGAGTTGATAGGCGGAGAAATTGATTTTTTGAGGCGTTGAAGGACACAAGGTTCCTTCTACCCCAATCGGAAATGATACTAAGCTCTGAGATAGGAAGACAGATTGAGACACAGAGAGAGAGAAGGGGAGAGAGACACACACAGAGAGACAGACAGAGCGAGGCCCCCCCCCCCCTTCCACCACCACCATACCCCATAACTCACCTGACGGCAGAAACAGAAGAGCTCCCGGTTCAGCTTGGCGTTCGCACAATCGTCACACACGTACTCGGTCATGCTCCGGCTCATGGCTTCCGTAATGCCCACACAGTCTCCGTGGAACCAGTTACCGCAGAGGTCACATCCCACATAGAACCTGGGCGGGAGAGATGCGACATTGACTCAGGTGCGTAAGGAAGGGTGCGAGGGAGATGCGACACGGACATAGGTGTGTAAAAAGAGTGGATAGGTGTGTAAATGTGGGTGGATAGGTGCGTAAATAAGAATGGAGATGCGACATATTAACAGGTGCGTAAATTGGGGTGCGAGGGAGAGTTTGTTTACGTAAATGTGTGTTATTGTCATGTGTAAACAGAGGAATAAGTTATAATAT
>NC_066565.1:1482727-1492727 GCF_024679095.1 Eriocheir sinensis
CGCCGTGGTGGTGGTGGTGGTAGGGGTGCTGGCGGCCGTGGTGGTGGTGGTGGTGGTGCTGTCTGTGGCGGTGGTAGTGGTGGTGGTGGTGGTGGCGGTGGGCGTGGTGGCGGTGGTGGCGGCCACGGTGGCACTGTTAGCCAGCACCGTCTTGACCATGGTGCCGTCCGGGGCCAGGATGGTTTTGATGCGTGGGCTGGTCTGCCCCACCACGGTCGCCCTCCCCGCCACGGCCGCCGCCGCCTCGCTGGCCCCCACGGGCACCACGGCCTTGGCGGCCTCGCTGTTGTGGCGGAGCAGCACCTGCTGGCCGTTGACCTTGACCACGTGTGTGGCGGGGCCGCCCAGCGCCTTGGCCTCCACCGCCTTGGTCTGCTGCGTCACCTGGATGGCGGGGGCGGCGGTGGCGGCCGGGGCCTTGGTGATGAGGTGGAACTTCCCGTCGGGGCGCTGCACCACCTGCTGCCCCTCCAGCAGACCCCGCACCTGCATCTGCCCGTCCAGCAGGCGGATGATGTGGATGTGCTGGCCGCCGGGACGCGCTGCGGCAGCCGTGGTGGTTGTGGCCGCCACGGTGCCAGCCGTGGTGGTGGTGGTGGTGGCGGTGGTGGTGGCGGCGGTAGTGGGGGGGGCGGGGGCCACGGGGCGAGGCGTGCGCAGGGTGTTGCTGAGGGGCAGGGCGGTGGCGCGGGGCAGGATGACGCGATGCGTGGAGCCGCTGCCGCCGCTGGCCACTGGCTGCAGGCGGATGACCTTGTTGCCGGCGGCGGTGACCTGCACCTTGGCGGCCGTCCCGCCCTGGGCCGCCCCGCCCACGGGGAAGATGGTGCTGCTGCCCAGGCTGATAGTGCTGGCCCCCGCCCCGCCATCACTCCCCCCGCCACCGGCCGCCGCCGCCGTCTGCACGGTGATGATGCGGCCGTCACGCGCCGCCACGATCTTCTTCCCGGCCACGAGGGCGGCCGGCAGCGTGTGGCCGCCCACCGCCATGATGGTGGAGGCCCCGGTCTGCACCACCTTGGGGGCCGCCGCCGCCACGGGCAGCCGTGTGGTGGTCACCACGCTGCCGCCGCTGGTGCACATGGACAGCTTCACCACGCCGGTGCGCGTCATGGCCGCCACGCTGCTGCCGCCCTCCGCCGCACGCTTCTGGTTGAAGGTTGCGCGCTGTATCTTGAGCTGCTCCTCCATGCGGGCGCGGATCTCTGCCGGGCTGGCCCCCGCCCCTGCCGCCCCGGCCGCCACCGCCTGCACGGCCCCGGTGGCCTCGCCCCGGTCTACCCCGCCACGGCGTGAGGTGGCGGCAGCACGCTCCAGACGCTCCCCGAAGAAGCGGATCTCCCACAGGTCCAGCTTGTCCTCCTCCACCCACTCCTCCACACTCTGGGGCTGGGTCACTGGGACTGTTCACTGAAGCGCCAAAGCTTTCAGCCATGCTGGATAAATGTGAACTCTGGGGGCACGGGGCACACAGTCAATACCACACACACACACACACACACACACACATACAACTAGGTAAATACACACATACAGTTATCACCAAGACACATTCAACATCAGTCAGTAATCCACATACTCAATCCTTACACCAATCAATCACCAGTCACCCCCAGTCATCACCAATCACCCCCAGTCACCACCAATCACCCCCAGTCATCACCAATCACCCCCAGTCATCACCAATCACCCCCAGTCACCACCAATCACCCCCAGTCATCACCAATCACCCCCAGTCATCACCAATCACCCCCAGTCACCACCAATCACCCCCAGTCATCACCAATCACCCCCAGTCATCACCAGTTACCCCCAGTCATCACCACTCACCCCGGACAGGCTTGGGCACGTCGAAGGGGATGATGACCTTCCGCCTGAGGTAAGATGTTTTCTCCAGGAACCTCCCTAAGTGCTTCCTCTTAAGTATCTCCGTCTGAATTATCTCCATGTCTGTTGTCAGCTGTTTTCTGCCGTCACCCGGGCCCTTCTCCTGCGTGGGGATAGAGATGGATGAATTGACGGATGATGAGAGGGAGGAGGATGCTATAGAGAGAGGGATAGATAAGTAGAGCTGGCTTCCCACATCAGCTGTTTCTAAAGGTCAAAGAATGGGGTCAGTCGGGTTCTAATGAGTGTTTCTTTAGGTTCATGGTACAGAGGAGGTGTCAAACTACCACCAGGGTCATAAAACTACTCCTGGAAATGCCCACAACTCCTAAGAAAGCCTTCTCATATGAGCTGTTTCTAAAGGTCAAAGAGGGGGTCAGTTGGGTTCTAATGAGTGTTTCTTTAGGTTCATGGTACAGAGGAGGGGTCAAACTACCACCAGGGTCATAAAACTACTCCTGGAAATGCCCACAACTCCTAAGAAAGCCTTCTCATATGAGCTGTTTCTGAAGGTCAAAGATGGGGTCAGTCGGGTTCTAATGAGTGTTTCTTTAGGTTCACGGTACAGAGGAAGGGTCAAACTACCACCAGGGTCATAAAACTACTCCTGGAAATGCCCACAACTCCTAAGAAAGCCTTGTCAAATAGGTGTTCTTGTGCAGCAAAATGTCTGATAATACGACCGTTTGGCTTCCCACATCAGCCATTTCTAAAGGTCAAAGATGGGGTCGGTCAGGTTCTAATGAGTGTTTCTTTAGGTTCACGGTACAGAGGAAGGGTCAAACTACCATCAGGGTCATAAAACTACTCCTGGAAATGCCCACAACTCCTAAGAAAGCCTTCTCATATGAGCTGTTTCTAAAGGTCAAAGAGGGGGTCAGTCAGGTTCTAATGAGTGTTTCTTTAGGTTCACGGTACAGAGGAGGGGTTAAACTACCACTGGGGTCATAAAACTACTCCTGGAAATGCCCACAACTCCGAAGAAAGCCTTCTCATATGAGCTGTTTCTAAAGGTCAAAGATGGGGTCAGTCAGGTTCTAATGAGTGTTTCTTTAGGTTCACGGTACAGAGGAGGGGTCAAACTACCACTGGGGTCATAAAACTACTCCTGGAAATGCCCACAACTCCTAAGAAAGCCTTGTCAAATAGGTGTTCTTGTGCGTCGAAATGTCTGAAAATACGACCGTTGATGTTTACGGTAATTGACATAGATGAGTCACATACCTGCATGTCATCCCAGCGGAGGCAGACCCACAGGACCCTAAGCTGCATGGAGGCCGTGTTCAGTGTCGACATCGTGGCCGTGCGGTACTGCCAGGTGGTCTTGAACTCAGGCCGCGGACAGGGGTATGGCCACACAGTCTGGTTGGCCTTCGCATTATGGTGAAATCCGCCAACCAGGTGCCGTCCGCCGCGCCGCGCAAGCATACGCAACTCCCAGGCTGGCACGACGAGTATGCTAGCTGGTCGGTCGTCCGCCCCGCCTAGGACCCCGCCGCGCACCTTCCGCCGGCCCAAACGGAAGGTCGAGAGCTGGGGGTAACGGTGTCCCTGCTTTCGTTTCCGCTGAGTTTCGCTCTGCGGTTTACGGAGAACGAAACGACCGGCAGGGGATTCGGTGGCGGGTGACGTGGTTGTGGTGCTTCCGGTAGCCGCCCCCGCCTCCGCCGACGTAGCCGCCGCCCCGAGTGAGCTCTGGCTAGCCTCGTCCATGTCCTCGTCAACGCGGATTTTGATGTCGCCGCTACATCGCGAATCACGTCCGTCCCCTTCCTCCTCCTCCTTCTTCTCCTCCTTCTTCTCCTCCTTCTTCTCTTCCTTCTTCTCCTTCTCCTCGTCAGCTAACCGTATCGGGCTGTGCGACCCAACCGTGGTAAAAGGCGCCGGCTGTGACGTCACGATCCGGTAGTTCGTACAAGCCGCCGTGAGCCGCTCTTTGGTCCGCCCTTTGAGGAGACACAGCGGAGAGTAGCAGGAACACCTCCCGTCACGTCGACAGCAGGGAGAGTAGCAGGAAAAGTGGGTATCGAGGTCGTCTAGCCCCTCGTACTTCGCTTTCAATACCCGCATCTCCTTCAGCAGGTGTCCGGCTGGTCGCTGCTTGTGTATCGTAGACCGCTGGGACTCCGGTAGGGCCTCGATCGCACCTTCCGTTCCCTCCCGATTTGAGTTGTTGTTTGTTTCCGACGTGTCACTCAAAGTCGCATCCGTGTCCTCATTCTCGACATCCACCTCCTCCTGCTCATCCACCTCCTTCTCCTTACTGCTGCTGCGGCTACTGGTACTGCTGGTGCTGCTGCTACTGCTGGTGGTGGTGGTGGTGGTGTTGCCCTTGGTGGAGGTGGTGGTAGGGGCTCCGGTAGATTTCTGGGAGGTGAGAGAAATGGATTTGTGAGTGGATTTTTTTTTTTCTCTTTCATTCTTCTTCCCTTCCTCCTTCTCCTCCTCCTCCTGACTCCACATACGATCCTCCTCCTCCTCCTCCTCTTCCTCCTCCTCCTCTTCCTCCTCCTCCTCCTCCTCCTCCTCCTCCTCCTCCTCCTCTTCCTCTTCCTCCTCAACCTCCCCCAACCATATTCCTAGATAATACTTCTCTCCAAATTCCTAGTGCAAGAGTTAACCAGCATTTCCCTTCCTCCTCCTCCTCCTCCTCTTTCTGACTCCACATACGATCCTCCTCCTCCTCCTCCTCCTCCTCCTCCTCTTCCTCCTCCTCCTCCTCCTCTTCCTCCTCAGCCTCCCCCAACCATATTCCTAGATAATACTTCTCTCCAAATTCCTAGTGCAAGAGTTAACCAGCATTTCCCTTCCTCCTCCTCTTCCTGACTCCACATACGATCCTCCTCCTCCTCCTCCTCCTCCTCTTCCTATATTCCTAGATCATTCTTCTCTACAAATTCCTAGTGCAAGAGTTAACCATCATTTCCTTCCTTCCTTCTCTCCTTCCCTATCCTCCTCCTCCTCCTCCTCCTCTTCCTATTCCCATAATCTCTTCTCTCCAAATTCTTCTAGTGCAAATCCTCCTCCTCTTCTTTCTCTCAGTTCCTTCCTTCTCCTCTTTCTAACCTAAACACACACACACACACACACACACACACACACACACACACACACACACTAACACACACAGCATATCTACTCTTCCTCCTCCTCCTCCTCTTCCTCTTCCTTCTTCTCCTTTGTTATCCCTTCCTTCCTTCCTTCCTCCTCCTCTCTCTAACCTAAACACACACACTAACACACACACACACCATATCTCCCTACCCCTCCTTCCTCCTCCTCCTCCTCCTCCTTCTTACCTTGCCTTCCTGGGTGCGTTGGGCTATCGACCGGGCCAGGAGGTTGTCAAGTTGGCAGCTCCGAGCAACCTTGGGGTACAGGAACCGGGATCGCGACGTCAAACCACGAGAGACGTCAATGTGTCCATCGGGCTCAAAAAGTTCCTCCAGGTTAACGATACCGACCTCCACCTTCTGCTGACCACCTGAGAGAGAGAGAGAGGGAGAGAGGGAGAGGGTTTTGTTAGGTTAAGTTTAGGGTATCTTCAAACACATGGTAGCCAGCCCCTTATGGTATACATCAACACAGAATGACCTCACTTTGCTGTATGGAAAGTCTCATTAGTAAGGAGGCATAGATGAGTTTTCTGAGTCAAGACCTATAGTGAGGAAGCATAGATGAGTTTTCTGAGTCAAGACCTATAGTGACTGTTTGGGGTTTTGTTAGGTTAGGTTAGGTTAAGTTTAGGGTATCTCACACTCTCTCTCTCTCTCTCTCTCTCTCTCACACACACACACTTTCCCTCCCATCTCCCATCTCTCTCTCTCTCTCTCTCTCACACACACACACACACACATACACACACACACTTCTCTCCCCTTTCCCTCCCTTCTTCCCTCTGTTTCCTCCACCCCTCACACACACACACACTTTCCCTCCCTTCTTCCCTCCATTTCCTCCACCCCTCACTTACTTGGACACGTAATCAGTATCTCCTTCTTCTCCTGCCCCCCCGCCCCCCCCTCCTCCTCCTGGGAGCGTTGGCGGGGCGACAGAAGACTCGGCCGAAGGGAAGAGTTCTTGGCCGCGAGTTGACGATAGATTCCGGGGTTGACCGAGAGCGATTTCAGCCCCGCCGAGCTCTTGACGGGGACCATGTGCTTGTCCGCCCCCGCCCTCAGCCCCACGGAGGTCATGGGGATGTGCGGGGCGGGGCGGTGCGCGGAGACCCACTGCCAACCCCACATGCCGTGTATCCTGTATTCCTCGCCCTTCAGCTTCCATACCTGTGGACGAGGGGAGGTGAGGTAAGGTAAGGTAAGGTAAGGTAAGGTAAGGTAAGGTAAGGTAAGGTAAAGTAAGGTAAAGTAAAGTAAGGTAAAGTAAGGTAAGGTAAGGTTAGGTAAGGTAAGGAAATGTAAGGTAGGGTGAGGTCAGGTTAGGTAAGGGGTCACATTAGGGTAGGTTAGCTTAGGTAAGGTTAGGTTAGGTAAGGTAAGGGGAGGTCACATTAGGGTAGGTTTGGTTAGGTAAGCTTCCATACCTGTTGACAAGGGGAGGTTAGGTTAGGTAAGGTAAGGTGATATTGGGGTAGGTTAGGTAAGGTAAGGTAAGGTCACATTAGGGTAGGGTAGGTTAGGTTAGGTAAAGTTATGGGTGGTGTATGGTTAGGTTAGGTAAGGTAAGGTTATGGGTACATTGTATGGTAAGGTAAGGTAAGGTAAGGTAAGGTTAGGTGACATTAGGGTAGGGTAGGTTAGATAAGGTAAGGTAAGGCAAGTCACATTGGGCTAGGTTAAGATATGGGTTAGGTAAGGTAAGGTCACATTTGGGTAGGGTAGATTAGGCAAGGTTATGGGTACATTGTATGGTTAGGTAAGGTAAGGTAAGGTAAGGTTAGGTGACATTAGGGTAGGTTAGGTTAGATAAGGTAAGTCACATTGGGCTAGGTTAAGATATGGGTATTGTATGGTTAGGTTAGGTAAGGTCACATTTGGGTAGGGTAGGTTGGGCAAGGTTATGGGTATTGTATGGTTAGGTTAGGTAAGGTAAGGGAAGGGAAGGTCACATTAGGTAAGGTAAGGTCACATTCGGGTAGGGTAGGTTGGGCAAGGTTATGGGTATTGTATGGTTAGGTTAGATTAGGTAAGGTAAGGTAAGGTCACATTAGGGTAGGTAAGGTGAGGTAAGTGTGACATTTGGGTAGGCAAAGTAAGATAAGGGAAGGTCACATTAGGGTAGGGTAGGTTAGGTAAGGTTATGGGTATTGTATGGTTAGGTTAGCTTAGGTAAGGCAAGGTTAGGTGACATTAGGGTAGGTTAGGTTAGGTAAGGTAAGGTCACATTAGGGTAGGTTAGGTTAGGTAAGATAAGGTCACATTAGGGTAGGGTAGGTTAGGCAAGGTAAGGTCACATTAGGGTAGGTTAGGTTAGGTAAGATAAGGTCACATTAGGGTAGGTTAGGTTAGGCAAGGTAAGGTCACATTAGGGTAGGTTAGGTTAGGTAAGGTTATGGGTATTGTATGGTTAGGCAAGGTTAGGTGACATTAGGGTAGGTTAGGTTAGGTAAGGTAAGGTCACATTAGGGTAGGTTAGGTTAGGTAAGGTTATGGGTATTGTATGGTTAGGTTAGGTAACGTTAGGTAAGGTCATATTAGGGTAGGTTAGGTTAGGTAAGGTTATAGGTATAGGAAGGTTAAGTTAGGTTAGGTAAGGTTAGGTTCAGCTATAGGTAAGGTAAGGTAGGGTAAGAGTCACATTAGGGTAGGTTAGGTAAGGTAAGGTTACATTAGGGTAGGGTAGGGTAGGGTAGGTAAGGTTATGGGTATTGTATGGTTAGGTTAGGTAAGGTAAGGTTAGGTAAGGTCACATTAGGGTAGGTTAGGTTAGGTAAGGTAAGGTCACATCAGGGTAGGTTAGGTTAGGTAAGGTAAGGTCACATTAGGGTAGGTTAGGTTAGGTAAGGTACAGGAAGGTTAAGTTAGGTTAGGTAAGGTAGGGTAAGAGTCACATTAGGGTAGGTTAGGGAAGGGAAGGTTTGGTTAAGAAAAGGAAGGAAGGAAGGAAGGAAGGAAGGAAAGGTAGATAAAAGAAAGAGGAAGGAAAGAATGAAGGAGGAAAATTTAAAAGAGGAAAAAAAAATTAAGAAAAACACACACACACACACACACACACACACACACACACATACACACACACACATACACACACACACACATACACATACACACACACACACACACACACCTGGTGCTTCAGTCCAAGGGTGTACTTGATCATGGTGACAGGTCGAGGCTCCTCCTGGTCCACCTCCTTCTTGTCCCTCTTCTCCTGCTTCTTCTTCTCCTCTCTCTCCAGGGCTGTCACGCGGTTGAACCTACGGAGAGAAGGTGGAGGAAGGGTTAGTGGAGGCGGTGGAGAGGTGGAGGAAGGGTCAGTGGAGGTGGAGGAGGAGGAGGAAGAGGAGGAGGAGGAGGATAAGTATGGAAGAAGAGGAGGAGGAAAGAGACAGAGAGGAGGAGGAGGAGGAGGAAAAGTATGGAAGAAGAGGAGGAGGAGGAAAGAGACAGAGAGAAGGTGGAGGAAGGGTTAGTGGAGGCAGTGGAGAGGTGGAGGAAAGGTCAGTGGAGGAGGAGGACGAGGAGGAGGAGGAAAAGTATGGAAGAGGAGGAGGAGGAAAGAGACAGAGAGAAGGTGGAGGAAGGGTTAGTGGAGGCAGTGGAGAGGTGGAGGAGAAGGAGGAGGATGTGTGGGATGGAGAGAGAGAAATGTTAGAAGTGAGAGAAGAGGAGGAGGAGGAGGAGGAAATGGAGGAGAAAGATTAGGTGGAGGAAAGAAGGGAGAGAAAGAGAGAAAGGGAGGAGAAGGAAGAGGAAGAGAAAGGGAGGAAAGAAAAAAAATACTAGAAGGAAAATAAATAAATAAAATAAAATAAATATTATATACATGTACGAAAACCTCTAGATTAACACCCACTCCCTTACACTACCTTACCTTACCTACAGTTCTTCCTACTCCTCCTCCTCCTCCTCTTCCTCTTCTTCCACCTACTACAACCACACACACACACACACCCCTCCTTCTCCTCCTCCTCCTCTTCCTCCTTCACCTACTACCACACACACACACACACACACACACACACACACCCCTCCTCCTCCTCCTCCTCCCGTACCCACCCGACATGCCCCAGTGAGTCGTGCCAGACCGTGTTGAATGCCCCGAGTTGGATGTATGCCACCAGCCACATCAGAACCTCCTCCTCCTTCTCTTCCTCCTTCACCAACTACCACACACACACACCCACCCACACCCACACCTCCCATACCCACCTGACATGCCCCAGTGAGTCGTGCCAGACCGCGTTAAATACCACAGGCTTGATGCACGCCACCAGCCACATCAGGACACGGGCAAAGTGGTGAGCGTCAGTGGCAGCCAGCACGGCACTGTTCCAGGCCTTGCGGATGGCGGGCCAGTGTGGATGGTACAGGTGGATGGAGACGTTCTGCTCCAGCGACAGGACGGTGTGGCGGAGCGTGGAGATTAGGTTTTCGCTGTTGCCTGTGGAGGAGAGAGGTGGAGTTAGGCTCAGGGGACTGTGTGGTTAGGTTAGGTGGAGTGTGTGTGGAGATTAGGGTTTCACTGTTGCCTGTGGAGGAGAAAGTGGAGTTAGGCTCAGGGGACTGTGTGGTTAGGTTAGGTGGAGTGTGTGTGGAGATTAGGTTTTCGCTGTTGCCTGTGGAGGAGAAAGTGGAGTTAGGCCCTGGGGATTGTGTGGTTAGGTTAGGTTATGTGGAGTGTGTGTGGAGATTAGGGTTTCACTGTTGCCTGTGGAGGAGAAAGTGGAGTTAGGCTCAGGGGACTGTGTGGTTAGGTTAGGTGGAGTGTGTGTGGAGATTAGGTTTTCACTGTTGCCTGTGGAGGAGAAAGTGGAGTTAGGCTCAGGGGACTGTGTGGTTAGGTTATGTGGAGTGTGTGTGTCACTGTTGCCTGTGGAGGAGAAAGTGGAGTTAGGCCCTGGGTATTGTGTGGTTAGGTTAGGTTATGTGGAGTGTGTGTGGAGATTAGGTTTTCGCTGTTGCCTGTGGAGGAGAAAGTGGAGTTAGGCCCT
>NC_066565.1:1495227-1520227 GCF_024679095.1 Eriocheir sinensis
TAAAGAGAGGAAGAGAGAAAATAAGAAAAAAATAAATTAGTTTGTATAAAAAAATTATTATTAACATTATTATTTTCATTCCTACTACTACTACTACTACTACTACTACTACTACTACTACTACCACTACTACAACAACAACAACAAGAGCTCACCACTATTCTGCAGCTGTGCCAACTTGCTCAGCGCTGATTTTGAAGCCCCCTCGGCCCCTACCCCCCCCTCGACCTTGACCTCATCCTTGGGGTCGGCGGGGTCATGCAGGGGGGGTATCCGACGCCTGAGGTCATCAACGGCGAACTGCTTGGGCGCCAGTGACCCGGTTTTGGTCCTGGTCTTGACCCCGGAGTCCTTGCGATCATCTCCCTCCTCCTCCTTCTCCTCCTTTATCTGCGTCTCCTCCTTCACCTCCGTCTCCGTGGTGTTGGCGGAGGTGCCGGTGGTGTTGATGAGCTCCCCGGTGACTGGGTCCAGCGTGGAGTTGTTGGTGGTGGAGGTGGTGGTGGTGGAGGAGGTGGAGTCAAATTTTTCTTCCTTGATCTCTGGTTTTGTGTCCATCTCCTCCTCCTTAATCTGAGAGAGAGAGAGAGAGAGAGAGAGAGAGAGAGAGAGAGAGAGAGAGAGAGAGAGAGAGAGAGAGAGAGAGAGAGAGAGAGAAAATAAGACAATAATAATAATAATAATAACAATAATAATAATAATAATAATAATAACAATAATAAATATATATACCAATTATCATCATTCCTCCTCCTCCTCCTCCTCCTCCTTACCTCTTCTATGAGCTGGTCCACTCCTCCTCCTTCCATCTTCTTCTGCTTCATCTTCTTCCTCTCCTCTATCCTCTTCGCTACCTCCGCTGTGAATGGGGGAAGAGGAAGAGGAGGAGGAGGAAGAGAAAGGAGGAGGAAGAAGGAATAGGGAGAGGAAGGAAGGAAGAAAGAAAGGAAGGAAAAGAAAGAAATGGATTAATATACAAAAAACATTATAAAAAAATTAATGTCAACACCACTCAACACCATTTTCAACACCACTCTCATCACCACTCACCACCCTTTTCATCACCACTCCACAGCTCTCATCACCTCCCTTCACTACCATCAACACCACCATCACTGCCTTCAACACCACCCTCACCACCACTTTCAACACCACTCCACAGCTCTCATCACCTCCCTTCACTACCATCAACACCACCATCACTGCCTTCAACATCACCCTCACCACCACTTTCAACACCACTCCACAGCTCTCATCACCTCCCTTCACTACCATCAACACCACCATCACTGCCTTCAACACCACCCTCACCACCACTTTCAACACCACTCCACAGCTCTCATCACCTCCCTTCACTACCATCAACACCACCATCACTGCCTTCAACACCACCCTCACCACCACTTTCAACACCACTCCACAGCTCTCATCACCACCAATCACTACCATCAACACCACCCCAGTCATCACCAGGCCCTTTCATCAACACCACCACTTTCAACACCATTCTGAAGCTCTCATCACCACCACCAGACTGTCTCAACACCACCACCACCACCCTATTCAACACCACTCCACAGCTGTCATCACCTCCCCTCACTACCATCACCACCACCAGACTGTCTCAACACCACCCTCACCACCCTTTTCAACACCACTCCACAGCACTCATCACCACCATATAACACCACCACCACCACCTCAACACCACTCACTACCCTATTCAACACCACCCCTAACTACCATCACCACCACCAGACTGTCTCAACACCACTCCGCAGCTTTCATCACCACCATATAACACCATCATCACCACCACCCTCATCACCACTCACCATCCTCCAGGTCAAGACAGGAGCGGCGGTTGGCTTTGGCGGAGTTGGTGATGGCGGCTGTGACGGCGGTGTGGCGCATCAGCTCGGCCCACACCTCCGCCAGGCCGCCACACAGCTCCTCCTCCAGGTCGTGAGGGTCCAGCAGCCCCCGCACCTCCTCCACAGCAGCCTGAGAGGAGTAGTACCATACCTCACCCCCCTCACTCTCGCTGCAAGGGGGGAGACAGGGGGGTTAGGTTAGGTTAGGTTTGGTAAGGTTTGGTAAGGTTTGGTAAGGTTAGGTAAGGTTAGGTTAGGTTAGGTTAGGTTTGGTAAGGTTTGGTAAGGTTAGGTTTGGTAAGGTTAGGTAAGGTTAGGTAAGGTAAGGTTAGGTTAGGTTAGGTTAGGTTAGGTTAGGTTAGGTTTGGTAAGGTTTGGTAAGGTTTGGTAAGGTTAGGTAAGGTTAGGTAAGGTAAGGTTAGGTAAGGTTAGGTTAGGTTAGGTTAGGTTTGGTAAGGTTAGGTTAGGTTAGGTTAGGTTAGGTTAGGTTAGGTAAGGTTAGGTTAGGTTAGGTTAGGTTAGGTTAGGTTAGGTAAGGTAAGGTTAGGTTAGGTTAGGTAAGGTAAGGTTAGGTAAGGTTAGGTTAGGTTAGGTTAGGTTAGGTAAGGTTAGGTTAGGTTTGGTAAGGTTAGGTTAGGTAAGGTTAGGTCACTCACTGCAAGGGGGACAAGAGGGAGGTTAAGTTAGGTTAGGTTGGCTTAGGATAGGTTAGGATAGGTTAGGATATGGATAGGTTAGGGTAGGATAGGGTATGGTTAGGTTAGGTAAGGTAAGGTAAGGTTAGGATAGGTTAGGTTAGGTTAGGTTAGGTTAGGTTTGGGTAGATTAGGTAAGGTTAGGGTAGGTTAGGATAGATTAGGTTAGGTTAGGATATGGTTAGGTTAGGATAGGTTAGGTTAGGTTAGGATATGGTTAGGTTAGGATAGGTTAGGATATAGTTAGGTTAGGTTAGATTAGGTTAGCTTCGGATAGGTTAGGTAAGGTTAGGTTGGCTTAGGATAGGTTAGGATACAGTTAGGTAAGGTTAGGTTAGCTTAGAGAGAGAGAGAGAGAGAGAGAGAGAGAGAGAGAGAGAGAGAGAAGGAGTACAAGTCATGCCGATAAATAAATAAAAAATAAAAAAAATAATAAATAAAATAAATAAATAAATAAAAAAATAAAACGGTCCTCCCTCCGACCCTAATACTCACACAAACAGCCGCCGCACCAGGAACCAATACTTTCTGCCGTGGCGGTCGAAGCCGAGCGGGTCCTGGCGACACAGCACTCCAGAGGTTTCCATGGGCGAGAGGCAGTCCGTCACACCATCAATCTGGGAGGGGATGGAAATGAGGTTGATATAATGCTTCTCACGACACTGATCAGGGAGGGGGAGGGGGAGAGAGAGAGAGAGAGAGAGAGAGAGAGAGAGAGAGAGAGAGAGAGAGAGAGAGAGAGAGAGAGAGAGAGAGAGAGAGAGAGAGAGAGAGAGAGAGAGAGAGAGAGAGTCTTTAGTATTATTTTGGGGTATAATTTCCCATACACACACACACACACACACACACACACAATCTTTTCATACATACACACACATACACAATTTTCCTTCTCTCTATGAAAACACACACACACACACACACATACATTTTAGCCCCCGACACACACACACACACCCTTACGCACACAGACGCACATACCTGGTGGGTGGTACACACACTACAGGTCCAGTCCTCCATCTCGCCGGGCACGTCTTGAAGCGGAGGGTCCACGCAATCCAGGTGGTACACGGCGGAGCAGGAGTCACAGCACAGCAGGTCACCCGTCTTGTGGCACACCCGACAGTGGTCATCGTACCGGACCTGCCGAGGGGGGGACGGTTATGGGGGGGGGGGGGTTGTAGGGGGGAGGGAGTTCTTAAGTTAGTGTTCAGTGTTTATTATTATTATTATTTTTATTTTTTTACAGCGAAGGAGACGACATCAGAAAGTGTGACAGGAAGGCAATGAAAGAGTGAAGATGCTGGTTAACTCTTGCATCAGAATTATGGTTATTGGGGGGGGGAGGGGTTGTAGGGGGGAGGGTGTTCTTAAGTTAGAGTTACAGGAAGGCAATGAAAGAGTGAAGATGCTGGTTAACTCTTGCATCAGAATTATGGTTATTGGGGGGGGAGGGGTTGTAGGGGGGAGGGCGTTCTTAAGTGAGTGTTCAGTGTATATTATTATTATTATTTTTATTTTTTTACAGCGAAGGAGACATCAGAAAGTGTGACAGGAAGGCAATGAAAGAGTGAAGATGCTGGTTAACTCTTGCATCAGAATTATGTTTATTGGGGGGGAGGGGTTGTAGGGGGAGGGTGTTCTTAAGTGAGTGTTCAATGTTTATTATTATTATTATTTTCATTTTTTTACAGCGAAGGAAACATCAGAAAGTGTGACAGGAAGGCAATGAAAGAGTGAAGATGCTGGTTAACTCTTGCATCAGAATTATGGTTATTGGGGGGGTAGGGGTTGTAGGGGGGAGGGTATTCTTAAGTGAGTGTTCAGTGTTTATTATTATTATTATTTTCATTTTTTTACAGCGAAGGAGACGACATCAGAAAGTGGGACAGGAAGGCAATGAAAGAGTGAAGATGCTGGTTAACTCTTGCATCAGAATTATGGTTATTGGGGGGGTAGGGGTTGTAGGGGGGAGGGCGTTCTTAAGTGAGTGTTGCAGGAAGGCAATGAAAGATTGAAGATTATGTTTAACTCTTGCATCAGAATTATGGTTATTGGGGGGGGTAGGGGTTGTAAGGGGGAGGGTGTTCTTAAGTTAGTGTCCAGTGTTTATTATTATTATTATTATTATTTTTTTACAGCGAAGGAAACATCAGAAAGTGTGACAGGAAGGCAATGAAAGAGTGAAGATGCTGGTTAACTCTTGCATCAGAATTATGGTTATTGGGGGGGGAGGGGTTGTAGGGGGGAGGGTGTTCTTAAGTGAGTGTTCAGTGTTTATTATTATTATTATTTTTATTTTTTTACAGCGAAGGAGACATCAGAAAATGGGACAGGAAGGCAATGAAAGAGTGAAGATGCTGGTTAACTCTTGCATCAGAATTATGGTTATTGGGGGGAGAATAGGGGGGAGGGTGTTCTTAAGTGAGTGTTCAGTGTATATTATTATTATTATTTTTATTTTTTTACAGCGAAGGAGACATCAGAAAGTGTGACAGGAAGGCAATGAAAGAGTGAAGATGCTGGTTAACTCTTGCATCAGAATTATGGTTATTGGGGGGGTAGGGGTTGTAGGGGGGAGGGCGTTCTTAAGTTAGTGTTCAGTGTTTATTATTATTATTATTTTCATTTTTTTACAGCGAAGGAAACATCAGAAAGTGTGACAGGAAGGCAATGAAAGAGTGAAGATGCTGGTTAACTCTTGCATCAGAATTATGGTTATGGGGGGGGAGGGGTTGTAGGGGGGAGGGACTTCTTAAGTGAGTGTTCAGTGTTTATTGTTATTATTATTTTCATTTTTTTACAGCGAAGGAGACATCAGAAAGTGTGACAGGAAGGCAATGAAAGAGTGAAGATGCTGGTTAACTCTTGCATCAGAATTATGGTTATTGGGGGGGAGGGGTTGTAGGGGGGAGGGTATTCTTAAGTGAGTGTTCAATGTTTATTATTATTATTATTATTTCTATTTTTTTACAGCGAAGGAGACAGCTCAAGGGCAACAAAATGAGTGCAGTGGTCATCGTACCGAGCCTGGGGGAAGGGGGATTAGGGGGGTTGTCGATGGATAGATATAAAGCTTGATAGATATACAGATAGATAGAATAGACAGAGATAGATATACACACACACACACACACACACACACACACACACTTTCTAATTTCTTCACATTTCTAATCATCGACGAGAGATTAGGTTAAGTTACGTTAGTTAAGTTAGGTTGTTATATTTGGGCTCAAAATTACTATTAGCACAATTTCTACTACAAAACAAATTCATGTCATTTCTAAGGCAGTTTTTCACACATAGGTCGGCATAACAAGACACTATCGCCATTTCTAAAGGTCAAAGAGTGGGTCAGTCGGGTTCTAATGAGTGTTTCTTCAGGTTCACGGTACAGAGGAAGGGTCAGACTACCACCAGGGTCATAAAACTACTCCTGGAAATGCCCACAGCTCCTACGAAAGCCTTGCCAAATATGTGTTCTTAGCTTCACGGTACAGAAGAAGACTCACACTACCACCAGGGTCATAAAACTACTCCTGGAAATGCCCACAACTCCTACGAAAGCCTTGCCAAATATGTGTTCTTAGCTTCACGGTACAGAGGAAGACTCACACTACCACCAGGGTCATAAAACTACTCCTGGAAATGCCCACAACTCCTACGAAAGCCTTGCCAAATATGTGTTCTTAGCTTCACGGTACAGAGGAAGACTCACACTACCACCAGGGTCATAAAACTACTCCTGGAAATGCCCACAACTCCTACGAAAGCCTTGTCAAATATGCGTTCTTGGGCCGTGAAATGTCTTCTAATAATTATGACCCTTAATCTTCAACTACCCATGAAAGTGCACTAATAACAATAATAATAATAATAATAATAATAACAATGGTAGCCCACCTTTCCTTCGCTGAGCAGGTCCTCACGTACAACCGACGTCTGCAGGAACTGGTCACACAGGAATTGAAGGACCTGGAGCCTGAGGGAGAGACTGAGCGTGAGTGTGGGGGAGAGAGAGAGGGAGAGGGAGAGAGAAGGAGAGAGGAAGAAAGAAAAAAATTAAGAGATAATGAGCTGGTGTGTGAGAGCGAGCGTGTGATTGACAGGAACGTTTAAAGAAAGAAAACTATTTATATGAAGCAAGACATATCACCACACACACACACAGACACGCACATAGCCCCCACATACGCACACACACACGCATACACCTATTCTCCAGGTAAGAGATAAAGACCTAGCGTGAGAGAGAGCGAGTGTGTGATTTACAGGAACGCTCAAAGAAAGAAAACTATATATAAGAAGCAAGTCATATCACAACACACACATATACACACACATAGCCCCCAAATACGCACATACACACGCATACACCTATTCTCCAGGTAAGAGATAATGAGCTAGTGTGTGATTTACAGGAACGTTCAAAGAAAGAAAACTATATATAAGAAGCAAGACACACACACACACATACACGCACATAGCCCCCACATATGCACACACACACGCATACACCTATTCTCCAGGTAAGAGATAAAGACCAAGTGTGAGAGCGAGCGAGTGTGTGATTTACAGGAACGTTCAAAGAAAGAAAACTATATATAAGAAGCAAGTCATATCACAACACACACACATATACACGCACATACACACGCACACACCTATTCTCCAGCGACGTAAAGGGGTAGTTTGAGTTGTCCAGTATCGCGAGGGGCTGCCGGAACTCCGCGTCACTCTGCAGGTACAGACGCAGTGACTCAGGCCACGTCAGCGCGTCGATAAAATACAAGATAACATTGATGGAGTCCTTCTGATCGAGAGGGCCGAAGTGCGTCTGCTGCGAGTCCTCCTCCCTAATGAGTGCCTTGAGGAGTGCCATGTGGACCTCCGCCAACAGGGCACTCTGGTCTTCTGCCACGAGCGCCGCGCAGAAGTCCTCGAACCGCATCGGGGAAAGTCGGACTAACGTTTTAAAATGTCTCAGAACTTCGTATATCCCGACCGCCTTCAGGATGACCTCCCTAGGCATGAGGAGGTCGTCGGATGATTTCGGGAGGTCAAGTGTGGGGTATGGCCGGTCTTGGAGCCATACGGGGACTGGGGTGGGGGGCCGCGATGGGGTGTGGAAGGACAGGGGTGTGAGTGGGGTGCTGGAATATGTTGTGCTGTAGCTGGACACACTCTCCTCGCCCTCGGAGATAAACCCCTCCTCTGGTTCCTCGCCGACGCGCCGTTCCCTCCCGCCATCCTCCGCGCCGCTCTCCTCGCTCTCTTTCCCCTCGGAGAAGTCGTCCATCTCGAAATCCGACCCATATAAATATTCTGATTCTTCAATATCCTCAATGTCCGGGTTATATCCACGCTTGTTTCGGATTTTCGTCTTGTCGTCCACACAGGGGGAGTGCGAGCGAGTGGAGTGCGCGGAATGGTTGCTCTCCTCCCCCCCCTCCTCCACCTCCGGGCCCATGAGGTAGCGCGGTTTCTTGATAACCCGCGCGATGCTGTTTCTCATTTTCATTTCCGAGGCATAGCTTAAAACCGGCGTTGACCTCGGCCGCCCCCGTTTTCTGCGTCGCTCGGACATGGTTGAAGGTCGTGGGGAGGGGGGGTAGTCCCGCCTCGCTCCCCTGCCGCCCTGTGCCTCCCCCCCCTCTCACGGCGCGGCCCCCGGAACGCACAAACGGACAAACATTTCCGGCGATTATTCAATTTTTCACGGTCTCCATATTTTCAACTTGTCCTTTTTTTTCATTTATTTATTTTTCCTCAGTGAGTTTCAGGTTCAGGTTCAGGTTGGGTCAGTCCTGGTTGACCCGGCGCCCCATCAGGTCCAGGGCACGGCAAACACACACACGTATACACACAAACACACTCACAAACACAGGTCGCCGTTTCACAGACTTAAAAAAACACAAAAAGGTCAGTTTCACATTTTCTTTCCGGAGTTGTTGTTTTTTTCCACTGTTTCTTTCCTCTGTAGTGAGTGTAAGGTCAGGTCAGATCAGGTCAGGTCAGCAGGTACTAGGTCAACCTGTAAAGAAGGAAAGGTAGAGTTATACAAAGCAATAAAGGGAAGAAATACAAAAATAAATGGCATAATTATAAATAGGAATAAATGAAAGACAAAAATTTAGCCTGATGGAATACATAAATGTCTATAATTGTTAAAAGAAGGATATAATAATTGAAATAAACACATGGATTTAATAATGGCACGTCATCTTAACCTAACGCAGTGTAACTTAACCCGGTAGCAGAGGGGACCATGTTTCTTAATGGTCCCTCTAAGCGAGAAAATGAGAAAAAATCATCACTCACGCAAACCATTTCATAATATATATCAAAGCATTTGTGATCAGTTTATGCATCATCTGTTTTTTTGGGGGGTTATATCATGGCACAAATTTTCGCTGCTGCTACACGGTAAAGCCACAAATTTGGCCCACTGCTACGTTAAAGCCACAAATTTGGCCCGTCGCTGCTACACGGTAAAGCCACAAATTTGTCCACGATGCTACACGGTAGTCAATAAATTTGTCCTACACGGTAAAGCCACAAATTTGGCCCGTCGCTGCTACGGTAAAGCCACAAATTTGTCCGTCGCTGCTACGGTAAAGCCACAAATTTGGCCCGTCCTACACGGTAAAGCCACAAATTTGTCGTCGCTGTCTACACGGTAAAGCCAAATTTGTCGTCGCTGTTACACGGTAATGCCACAAATTTGGCCCGTCGCTGCTACACGGTAAAGCCACAAATTTGGCCCGTCGCTGCTACACGGTAAAGCCACAAATTTGGCCCGTCAGCTGTTACACGGTAAAGCCACAAATTTATGCACGGTTAAAGCCACAATTTGGTTCACTGCTACACGGTAAAGCCACAAATTTGGCCCGTCACTGCTACACGGTAAAGCCACAAATTGGCCCGTCACTGCTACACGGTAAAGCCACAAATTTGTCCCGTCGCTGTTACACGGTAAAGCCACAAATTTGGTCTCACTGCTACACGGTAAATACAAATTTGGCCGTCGCTGCTACACGGTAAAGCCAGTTGCTGCTACGGTAAAGCCACAAATTTGGTCCGTCGCTGCTACACGGTAAAGCCACAAATTTGGCCTGTCGCTACACGGTAAAGCCACAAATTTGGCCGTCGCTGCTACACACGGTAAAGCCACAAATTTGGCCGTCGCTGTTACACGGTAAAGCCACAATTTGGCCCGTCACTGCTACATGGTAAAGCCACAAATTTTTCACTGTTACGGTAAAGCCACAAATTTGGCCCGTCACTGCTACACGGTAAAGCCACAAATTTGGCCCGTCACTGCTACACGGTAAAGCCACAAATCTGACCCGTCGCTGCTACACGGTAAAGCCACAAATTTGGCCCGTCGCTGCTACACGGAAAAGCCACAAATTTGGCCCGTCGCTGCTACACGGTAAAGCCACAAATTTGGCCCGTCGCTGCTACACGGTAAAGCCACAAATTTGACCCATCACTGCTACATGATAAAGCCACAAATTTGGCCCGTCGCTGCTACACGGTAAAGCCACAAATTTGGCCCGTCGCTGCTACCGGGTTACTAGAGAGAAGATAGGAAGTTATCATCACAAAATAGCCTAATGTAAACTAACTTTTTTTTATAGTTAATGAAGTATAGCTCAAGTGAAGAGAAACACATAGGTAAATGAAAGCTCACTAAACTAACCTATTGCCGCAAAAATAATAAGTGTCCATCCTGACCCTCGGAACCTAACCTAGCCTAACATTTTTTTTATAGTAAAGTAAATAGCTCAAGGAAGAAGAGTATAAGAAAATAAGCTCACTAAACTAACCTATTCCCGCTAAAATAATAAGTTTCCATCCTAACACCTTGGATTTATTTCTATACTAAGAGAATCTAGCCTAATATTATTTTTATAGTAAAGTAAATAGCTCAAGGAAGAAGAATATAAGTAAATAAGCTCACTAAACTAACCTATTCCCGCAAAAACAATGTGTCCGTCCTGACCCTCGGAACCTAACCTAGCCTAACATTTTTTTTATATAAAGTAAATAGCTCAAGGAAGAAGAATATAAGTAAATGAGCTCACTAAACTAACCTATTGCCGCAAAAATAATAAGTGTCCGTCCTGACCCTCGGAACCTAACCTACCCTAACATTTTTTTTATAGTAAAGTAAATAGCTCAAGGAAGAAGAATATAAGTAAATAAGCTCACTAGACTAACCTATTGCCGCAAAAACAATAAGTGTCCGTCCTGACCCTCGGAACCTAACCTACCCTAACATTTTTTTTTATAGTAAAGTAAATAGCTCAAGGAAGAAGAGTATAAGTAAATAAGCTCACTAGACTAACATATTGCCGCAAAAATAATAAGTTTCCATCCTAACACCTTGGATTTATTTCTATACTAAGAGAATCTAGCCTAATATTATTCTTATAGTAAAGTAAATAGCTCTAGGAAGAAGAATATAAGTAAATAAGCTCACTAAACTAACCTATTGCCGCTAAAATAATAAGTTTCCGTCCTGACCTCCTGGATTTATTTCTATACTAAGAGAATCTAGCCTAACATTTTTTTTATAGTAAAGTAAATAGCTCAAGGAAGAATAATATAAGTGAATAAGCTCACTAGACTAACATATTGCCGCTAAAATAATAAGTTTCCATCCTAACACCTTGGATTTATTTCTATACTAAGAGAACCTAGCCTAATATTATATTTATAGTAAAGTAAATAGCTCAAGGAAGAAGAATATAAGTAAATGAGCTCACTAGACTAACCTATTGCCGCAAAAACAATAAGTGTCCGTCCTGACCCTCGGAACCTAACCTAGCCTAACATTTTTTTATAGTAAAGTAAATAGCTCAAGGAAGAAGAGTATAAGAAAATAAGCTCACTAGACTAACATATTCCCGCAAAAACAATAAGTGACCGTCCTGACCCTCGGAACCTAACCTACCCTAACATTTTTTTTATAGTAAAGTAAATAGCTCAAGGAAGAAGAATATAAGTAAATAAGGTCACTAGACTAACATATTCCCGCTAAAACAATGTGTCTGTCCTGACCCTCGATACCTAACCTACCCTAACATTTTTTTTTATAGTAAAGTAAATAGCTCAAGGAAGAAGAATATAAGTAAATAAGCTCACTAGACTAACCTATTCCCGCTAAAACAATGTGTCCGTCCTGACCTTCGGAACCTAACCTACCCTAACATTTTTTTTATAGTAAAGTAAATAGCTCAAGGAAGAAGAATATAAGTAAATGAGCTCACTAGACTAACCTATTCCCGCAAAAACAATAAGTGTCTGTCCTGACCCTCAGAACCTAGCCTACCCTAACATTATAGTAAAGTAAATAGCTCAAGGAAGAAGAATATAAGTAAATAAGCTCACTAGACTAACCTATTCCCGCAAAAATAACAAGTTTCCGTCCTGACCTCCTGGATTTATTTCTATACTAAGAGAACCTAGCCTAATATTATTTTTATAGTAAAGTAAATAGCTCAAGGAAGAAGAATATAAGTAAATAAGCTCACTAAACTAACCTATTCCCGCAAAAACAATAAGTGTCTGTCCTGACCCTCGGAACCTAACCTAGCCTAACATTTTTTTTATAGTAAAGTAAATAGCTCAAGGAAGAAGAGTATAAGTAAATAAGCTCACTAAACTAACCTATTGCCACAAATACAATAAGTGTCCGTCCTTACCCTCGGAACCTAACCTAGCCTAACATTTTTTTTTATAGTAAAGTAAATAGCTCAAGGAAGAAGAATATAAGTAAATAAGCTCACTAGACTAACATATTGCCGCTAAAACAATAAGTGTCCATCCTGACCCTCGGAACCTAACCTACCCTAACATTATAGAAAAGTAAATAGCTCAAGGAAGAAGAATATAAGTAAATGAGCTCACTAAACTAACCTATTCCCGCAAAAATAACAAGTTTCCGTCCTGACCTCCTGGATTTATCTCTAAACTAACAGAACCCAACCTAACCTAATGGATGGTAACCTATTGCCACTAAAACATAGCGTCACCCTCATAGAATAATTGCCTAAGTCATTTTTCAGAGATTTCCAGGTTTATGTCTGCATCAATTTTTCAACCTGACGCCCATTTCTGTGTAGCTGCCGTCGTCATTCAGGGTTTGAGTGTTCCGGAATTGGCCTTTTCATTTCCGCCTAAATCTGAAGCCAAATGAGATAATGACATTTATTTTCTGATTTCCTGAAGAGTAAAAAATGCGGACTTGAATGCTTTGTTTAACGAGGTGATGAATTAAGTCATTGACCTGATCCACAAATCTATTTTTTAACCCGGTAGCAGCAGGGATCATGTTTCTTAATGGTCCCTCTAAGCGAGAAAAATGAGAAAAAATCATCACTCACACAAACCATTTCATAATATATATCAAAGCATTTGTGATCAGATTATGTATCATCTATTTTTGGGGTTTATATCATGGCACAAATTTGGCCCGTCGCTGCTACACGGTAAAGCCACAAATTTGTCCTGTCACTGCTACACGGTAAAGCCACAAATTTGGCCCGTCGCTGCTACACGGTAAAGCCACAAATTTGGCCCGTCACTGCTACACGGTAAAGCCACAAATTTGGCCCATCGCTGCTACATGGTAAAGCCACAAATTTGGCCCGTTGCTGCTACACGGTAAAGCCACCAATTTGGCCCGTCGCTGCTACACGGTAAAGCCACAAATTTGGCCTGTCACAGCTACATGGTAAAGACACAAATTTGGCCCGTCACTGCTACACGGTGAAGCCACGAATTTGGCCCGTCGCTGCTACATGGTAAAGCCACAAATTTGGCCCGTCGCTGCTACACGGTAAAGCCACAAATTTGGCCCGTCACTGCTACACGGTAAAGCCACAAATTTGGCCCGTCACTGCTACACGGTAAAGCCACAAATTTGGCCCGTCACTGCTACACGGTAAAGCCACAAATTTGGCCCATCGCTGCTACCGGGTTAACTAACAAACCCCAGGGTCAAGTTGGCCCCCCCACCCCCTAACCCCCCAGGCCCCTGCAGGTGAAAACAAACACCAACAAACACACACATAAGCACACACAAACATAAGTCAGGTATTACAGGTGTTTGGGGGAGTTTGTGACCCTGGGGTGAGGGACATTGAAGCCACAGGGGTTACACAGGGTACTGGGGATGGAAAAACACACAAACACACACACACACATAGGCCAGAAAGTGAAAACAAACACACAAACAGGGCAGCCATTTCCTGGTTTTTGGGTGAGTTTGTGACCCTGGGGTGAGGGACATTGAAGCCACAGGGGTCACACAGGGTACTGGGGATGGAAAAACACACAAACACACACACACAGAAGCCAGAAAGTTAAAACAAACACACAAACAGGTCAGCCATTTCCAGGTGTTTGGGGGAGTTTGTGACCCCGGGGTGAGAAGTTATGACCACCAAAGGAACATTAAGTAAAAAAAACATGATAAAACACGCACAAACACACACACAGAGGCTAAAAAGTCCAAACAAACACACAAACAGGGCGGCCATTATAAGGTGTTTGGGTATGTTTGTGACCCCGGGGTGAGAAAATATGACCCTCCTAGGAACATTAGATAAAAAAACAAGATAAAACATGCACAAACACACACACAGAGGCTAAAAAGTCCAAACAAACACACAAACAGGGCGGCCATTATAAAGTGTTTGGGTATGTTTGTGACCCCGGGGTAAGGAGTTATGACCCCCCAAGGAACTTTAGGCCAGGAAAACACCATAAAACACGGACAAACACACACACAGAGGCTAAAAAGTCCAAACAAACACACAAACAGGGCGGCCATTATAAGGTGTTTGGGTATGTTTGTGGCCCCGGGGTAAGGAGTTATGACCCCTCAAGGAACATTAGGCCAGGAAAACTTGATAAAACACGCACAAACACACACACAGAGGCTAAAAAGTCCAAACAAACACACAAACAGGGCGGCCATTATAAGGTGTTTGGGTATGTTTGTGGCCCCGGGGTGAGAAAATATGACCCCTAAAGGAACATTAGATAAAAAACAAGATAAAACACGCACAAACACACACACAGAGGCTAAAAAGTCCAAACAAACACACAAACAGGGCGGCCATTATAAGGTGTTTGGGTATGTTTGTGGCCCCGGGGTGAGAAAATATGACCCTCCTAGGAACGTTAGGTAAAAAAAAACATGATCTAACACGCACAAACACACACACACGAGGCTAAAAAGTCCAAACAAACACACAAACAGGGCGGCCATTATAAGGTGTTTGGGTATGTTTGTGGACCCGGGGTAAGGAGTTATGACCCCCCAAGGAAGTTTAGGCCAGGAAAACACCATAAAACACGCACAAACACACACACAGAGGCTAAAAAGTCCAAACAAACACACAAACAGGGCGGCCATTATAAGGTGTTTGGGTATGTTTGTGACCCCGGGGTAAGGAGTTATGACCCCCCAAGGAAGTTTAGGCCAGGAAAACACCATAAAACACGGACAAACACACACACAGAGGCTAAAAAGTCCAAACAAACACACAAACAGGGCGGCCATTATAAGGTGTTTGGGTATGTTTGTGACCCCGGGGTAAAGAGTTATGACCCCCCAAGGAACTTTAGGCCAGGAAAACACCATAAAACACGGACAAACACACACACAGAGGCCAGAAAGTGAAAACAAACACACAAACGGGGCGGCCATTATAAGGTGTTTGGGTATGTTTGTGGCCCCGGGGTAAGGAATGTTCAGGCCACAGGGGACTTTAAACATAAAAAACACCATAAAACACGCACAAACACATGCACAGAGGCTAAAAATTGAAAACAAACACACAAACGGGGCAGCCATTATAAGGTGTTTGGGAGAGTTTGTGACCCCGGGGTGAGGAACATTGAGGCCACAGGGGACTTTAAACCAGAAAAACACCATAAAACATGCACAAACACACACACAGAGGCTGAAAAGTCCAAACAAACACCCAAACAGGTCCGCCATTTTGAGGTTCCGTGTTTGGTGACGGGAGAGCCAGGGTGCCACGGAGTGCTCCAGAGTGCCACCAAACACGGCACTGAGGTCATAGAGGCGGAAAAACACATAAAAACACCGAGCAAACACGCCAAACAGGACTTACACGTTTAATACGGGGTTAAAACACGTACACACACAGACACAGCCGCCATTTTTGCCCGCCAGATCGTAATTTCAGTGTTTTTTGACCGCCGTTCTAAGGTCAAGGGCGCCGGCGGGAGAGGTCAAGCGGGAATACACGAAATGGCGGGGAAATTCGCGCTAAATAATGCCAAAATGATCTGTTTGGCGCGGAAATTTGCCTCCTTGCACCGCCATTACGGGCCAAGACGCTGTTTGTAAGCTGCGCTCCCATTGGTCGGCCATCTGCTTCCCGCGCTCTGATTGGTCGCCCGTTTGTAAGCTCGTCTCCTATTGGTTGACGCCCCAAGCCTTCTATCCTAAGCTCCCATTGGCTGATACTCTTCCCCGCCATGATGATTCTACGTTCAAATATACCATTTTTTCCATGTTTTCCATTTCCAGGGGGCATTTTCCCCTTGCTGCCGGGTATTTAAGGGGGCAGAGAGCTTCTATGGGAGGCGTTATACCAGGGGGCGACGTGTAATATACCAGAGCGATGCAATCTTGACCAGCCAATCAAGGAGCTCCTTACAACCCTTCTAGGCCATATCTACCCTATTTCCCCTTGTTTTCCTTACTTAGGGGTCATTCTCCCATTAATTATAGACATTTTAGGGGCAAGAGGGCTTTTAGGAGGCGTTATACAAGGGGACAACGTGTAATATACCAGATTTATACCATTCCAGCCAGCCAATCAGAGGCCTGCTTACAACCCCTTAGGCCATATCTCCCTTATTTTCCCTTATTTTCCTTACCTAGGGGTTATTTTGCCCTTATTAACGGCTATTTAAGGGAGCAGGGGGGCTTTAAGAGGGCGGTATACCAGGAAAACACGTGTACGATACCAGATTTATACCAATCCAGCCAACCAATCACAGGACAGCATACAACCCCTCTAGGCGCCTTGTGTCATGGCATTAGGTTAGTTTTGGATGTTATTTATGTAGTAATTAACCTTATAATGACTTTTTTTAGGTTAATTTGATGATATTTGGTGTATTGTTGTGCTCTCATATCTTGCGCAGTTCCCCCTTCATCTATTTTTGCCACGGAGAAGGAGAAGGAGAAAGAGGAAGCCTGGGAATTATAGTTGTTTTATCTCGATTTTCTTCATTATTATGGCGTTAGAATATTTTTTGGGGTCATAGGAAGAAAAAAGGATAGTTGGTCTTCGTTTTCTCTCCATGGTGAAGGGAGAGAAAGGAGAGGAAAGGAGGAAAAAAAGGAAAATATGAAAGAGGAAAGGAATGACAAGGAGGAGGAGGCCTAAGAATTATAGTTGGTTTATCTCGATTTTCTTCATTATTTTTGTATTAGAATGTTTTTTGAGGCAATGGGAGAGAAGAAGGATAATTGGTCTTTGTTTTTTGTCCATGGTGAAGGAAGGAAAGGAGAGGAAAGGAGGAAAAAAAGGAAAATATGAAAGAGGAAAGGAATAACAAGGAGGAGGAGGCCTAAGAATTATAGTTTGTTTATCTCGATTTTCTTCATTATTTTTGTATTAGAATGTTTTTTGAGGTAATGGGAGAGAAGAAGGATAATTGGTCTTTGTTTTTTGTCCATGGTGAAGGAAGGAAAGGAGGAGAGAAAGGAGGAAAATACGAAAATATGAAAGAGGAAAGGAATGAGGAGAGGATATGGAAGAAGGAAGGAGAGGAGAGAAAGGAAGGAATTAATTGAAAGAATGGAAGAAGGAAATGAAGGAAAGGAAAGAAATGGAAGAGGAAAGGAAGAAAGGGAAGGAAAGGGAGAGAAAGAAAGGAAGGAAGGAAGGAATAGACGAGAGAGAGAGAGAGAGAGAGAGAGAGAGAGAGAGAGAGAGAGAGAGAGAGAGAGAGGGGAATTAAGAGAGAGAGAAGAAGAATGAGCGGAAATGAGAAGATGTAAGGAGAGATAAGAGATAGAATAAATAAAAGGAGTCTATCTTTACTAATAGGCCTATAATGCCAGAAAAAAACACTAAAATGAAATAAATAAAAGATATCATGCAATTTGTCACCATTTCCAAAAGTTACGTCAGAATTTTTAGCCATTTTTCATATTTCTGCCTCCTATAAAGTCCTAATCATGCTTGTAATTAACTCATTATATTATTTAAACACTGAAATAGGGTAGATAAGGTGGATATAAGGTACAGAAAATAATAAAACCACAATATATAAGAATTTGAAGGTTTAGTTAAGTTTACCATTATATAAGCGTGATATTTGTAAGGTAGACTAAAGTAGAATTGAATTAACCTAGTAAATTCTCTATATACAACCATACAGGCTTAATTAGTGGAGTATTGTTAGGTAATTATAACATAAGAATGATTTTTGTATTTATTTAAGGTGAATATAAGGTTAATAGAATAATAAAACCGCTATATATAAGAATTTGAAGGTTTAGTTATGTATACCATTAAGAAATCGTGATATTTTTAACGTAGACTAAAGTAGAAGTGAATTAAAATGATAACCTCTCTATATACAAGCATACAGGCCTAATTAGTGGAGTATTGTTAAGTAAATATAACATTTGAATGAGTTTGTATTTATTTAAGGTGAATATAAGGTTAAAAAAATAATAAACCCACAATATATAAGAATTTGAAGGTTTAGTTAAGTGCACCATTAAGAAATCGTGATATTTATAACGTAAACTAATGTAGAAGTGAATTAATCAGATAACCTCTCTATATACAAGCATAAAGGCCTAATAAGTGGAGTATTGATAGGTAAATATAACGTAGGAATGACTTTGTATTAAATGTAAGCGTGGTAGCCCCGGAATAATTGAGAATATGGGGTTTTTAACTAGTAATTCTAACATTATGATTTACAAAAGTACAAAAACTTAGGTTCATAATAGATATCAACCTTTCTATCTATCTAAAAACATACAAGCACACATTTTATTGTATTTCTCTGCAGTTACAGCAAAACATAACCGAGAAATAACATTAGAAGAGAGAAAGAGAGAAATATGGAGGATAAAAGTGGACTAGGAGAGAAGAATGGGAGAGAAAAGAAGATATTTGGTTCATCTTTACTAACATATTGCTAGTGTAAGCGATAAAAAAATTACAGAAATAAGAGAAATAACATAAAATTCACATGAACCTGTTAGTGAGCCGTTAAAAAGGTGGATTTGTTTACATCATCATACAGCGTTGTTAGATTGTCGTACTCAGTTTTCATATTTCCCTATTTCCAACCCCAAAACTGTCTTCTGTGCCCAAAAAACTGTCCTATTATGTTTTTATTGTTGAAATGGTTAATTATTATTGTTTACCAGTGATATTTAAGGGGTGAGAAGCTGGTAAATATGCTGCTTCGAGTACGATAATCTGTTTACATGTCCGCGGCGGGGCATGGCCTAGTCAGCTTCGAGTAGGAATTCCACCTCCCGATCCTGCAGGAGGCTGACAGGACGCCCCGGCCACCCTCAGACAGCAGTAGGACGCCGGTTCTGACCCTGGCACTGAGGCTGGTCCTGAGGGAGGTCCTGAGCGCTGGTTCTATCCCCGTAAATAACCGCAAGTGAGTCGGCCATCTGTACTTCGTCGGTAGCAAGGTAATGGAGGTCTGATGACTCTTCCTCTTCTTTCCTTCTTACGTGTAGCCGCCATGCCGCCAGCACCACCGCCGCCGCCACACCACCACACACCGTCACCGCCACCACCACTGCGGTTAGCGTGGAGGTGGTGGGACTGGGGTTAGGGACGTTTAGGACGGTGGTGTTGTTGTTGGTGGTGGTGTTGATGGTGTGGGTGGTGGTGGTGGCGGTCCGGGATAGTGTGTACGATGGACTCCAGTGTGGTGGTGTGGTGGTGGTGGGTGGTGGTGTTGAGGGCTTGGTTGTTGTAGTAGTAGAAGTAGTAGTGGTAGTAGTAGTAGGAGTAGTAGTAGTAGTAGTGGTGGATGGGGTAGTAGTGGTAGTAGTAGTAGTAGTAGGAGGAGGAGGAGGAGGAATAGTAGAAGTAGTAGTAGTAGTAGTAGTAGGAGGAGGAAGAATAGTAGTAGTAGAAGTAGTAGTAGTAGGATTAGTAGCAGTAGGAATAGTAGTAGTAGTAGTAGGAATGGTAGTAGTAGTAGTAGAAGGTGGAGGGAAAATAGAGATAGAAGAAGAGGAAGATAAGTTAGTAGTAGTAGTAGTCACAGCATTAGTAGTAGTAGTATCAGGGGGTGTAGTAGTAATAGTAGCTGGTGTAGTAGTAGTAGTTGGTGTAGTAGTAATAGTAGTAGTGGTAGTAGGGGAGGTGGGGGGGAGTGTAGGAGGGGAGGGAGGGTAACCTGAGATCAAGAGAGGAGAAAAATAAAGTAAATAATAATAATAATAATAATAATAATAATAATAATAATAATAATAAATAAATAAATAAGGAGAAAAAAAAGACTGAAAAAATATATATAAACTTTCATTAAGTAATAAAATGATGCCATAAATTTTTACACAGGAAAATAATGATAATAATAATAATAATAATATGATAAAAATAAATAAAAAGATATAAAGAAAATAATAAGGATGAAGAAAACAAGAAAAAAAAGAAAAGAGCAAGATCAAAAAAATGACAAAAAAATAATAATGAGGAAAAAAAATAAAGAAAAGAAAATTCAAAACAAAAAAATATGAAAAAATAGCAAAGAAAAAAACAATTGAATAAACAAAAATCAAAACAAAGACAGATTTAAAAACAAACAACAAAAACAACAAAATTTTAACACAAGTCTATACCAACCTGTAGTAATAGTAGTAGCAGTAGAAGTAGTAGTAGTAGTAGTAGTAGTAGCCATATCAGTAGTAGTAGCATTAGTAGTAGTAATAGTAGTAGGAGAATCATTAAGTGTAGAAGCTGGGAAATTTGTAGTAGAAGCAGTAGTAGTAGTAGTAGTAGGAATAGTAGTAGTAGTAGTAGTAGAAGTAGTATTTGTGGTGGTCAAGTCTTTCTCTTCCTCTTCCTCTCCCTCCTTCTCCTCTTCCTCTTCCTTGCCCTCCTCCTCCACTTCCTCTTCGCCATAATCCAAAGTTGAGTTGAGTGTGGAGTTATAATCATCCACATAATAAGTAGCAGTAGTAATAGTAGTAGTAGTAGTAGTAGTAGTAGTAGTAGTAGTGGTGCAGTTCTCATCGTAAGCAATCGCTACGTCATCAATTGCGACGTCGCTATAAAAAAGTCCTTTCTGCTCGGATTCGAAGACGATCTGTGTGAAGAGAGAGAGAGAGAGAGAGGGTTATAATGTTATGCTTTTTTTTTTCTTCCTATTCCTTTTTTATTTCCCTTCCTTTCCCTTCCTATCCCTTCCCTATCCTCTGTATCCCTTCCTTTCCTCTTCCCTTCCCATTCCTTCCCTTCCCTTCCCTTCCCTTCCCTTCCCTTCTCTTCCCTTCTCTTCTCTTTCATTCCCTTCCCTATCCTCTGTAACCCTTCCCTTCCTCTCCTCTACCCTTCCTTCTCCTTTCCTTCTCTACCCTTCCCTTTTCTTCCGTTCCCTTCCTATCCCTTCCCTATCTTCTGTAACCCTTCCTTTCCTATCCCTTCCTTTCCTCTTCCCTTCCCTCTCCTTCCCTTCCCTTCCCTTCCCTTCTCTTCTCTTCTCTTTCATTCCCTTCCCTATCCTCTGTAACCCTTCCCTTCCTCTCCTTCCCTTCCCTTCCTATCCCTTCCTATCCCTTCCCTTCACTTCCCATCCCATCCCATCCCTTCCTCTCCTTCCATTTCCTACCCTTCCTATCCCTTCCCATCCTCTCCTCTCCTCTCCTTCCTCTTCCCTTCCCTTCCCTTCCCTTCCCTTCCCCCCCTTCCCTTCCCGTGACCCACCTGGAAGGGCTGGGTCACTCCCGTAAAGGTCAGGTTCCCGTGTACCCAGGCAGCGTGGTTCTGGCTGTTGGTTTGAAAGACTGGGGACACAAACTCTATGCTGGCTCCCTCCGGCTTCAAGTAGACTCGAAGTTCGCCTGGGAAAGAGAGAGAGTGGTGATGATGGTGGTGGTGGTGGTGGTGGTGTGGTAGTGGTGGTGATGGTGGTGGTGGTGGTGGTGGTGGTGATGTTTTCTTTCTTTCTTTTTCTTTTGCTTGCCTTTCTTTCTTCCTTTCTTTCCTTCCTTCCTTCCTTCCTTCCTTCCTTCCTTCCCTCCCTCCTTCCCTCCACCCCTCCAGTGCCTACCTGAGCCCCTCCCATACACGTGGTAGTAGAATGAGAAACAGGAGGTATTTTTTGGGGCCGGAGGAAAGACTGGAGAGAAGAGGAGGGAGCGTGGCCCCTCCTCCTCCTCCTCCTCCCCCCCCTCCCCCGCCGCGGCTGATGCTGACGCTGATGCCATGATGAAGTGACCTGCGGATGAGAGAGAGAGAGAGAGAGAGAGAGAGAGAGAGAGAGAGAGAGTGTTAGTAGATATGATTTTTTTCTTTTTCTTTCTCTCCTTCTTCTTCTTTTCCTCCTCCTCCTCCTCCTCCTTCTTCTTCTTCTTCTTCTTCTTCTTCCTTCTCTTTCTTCTTCATTTTTATCTTCTTCTTTCTCCTTTCCCTCCTCCTCCTCCTCCTCCTCCTCCTTTATCTTTACTTAATTTCCCTCCCTCTTCCTTCCCTTCCCTTCCTTCCTTCCTTCCTTCCTTCCTCTCTTCCTTCCTTCTTTCCTTCCTTCCTCCCTCCCCTCCTTCCTTCCTCCTACCCTCCCGCTCCCCTTCCCCCCCCTTACCTAGTTCGGAGCCCAGGGTGTGGTCGGCGGGGGGAGCGCTGCCCCCCCCGAAGAGGCGGAGGGAGGGGGGCGAGATGAGCTCCCAGTCAAAGTGGTTGGAGGGCGCGTTGCTCCACCCACACGCGTCCCCCCCCTCGAAGTCACAGCTCAGGGGGGGGTTGGGGTCGCGGGCGGGGGGGGGGGGGAGGAGGAGGAAGAGGAGGAGGAGGGGTAAGGAAGGAAGGAAGGAGGAGGAGGAGGAGGAGGAGGAGGAAGGAAGAAAGGATGGAAGGAGGAGGAGGAGGAGGAAAGGAGGGAAGGAAGGAGGATTAGGAATAGAAAAAGATTATTATTATTATTATTATTATTATTATTATTATTATTATTATTATTATTATTATTATCATTATTATTGTCACCCTTCCCTTCCCTTCCCTTCCCTTCCCTTCCCTTCCCTTCCCTTCCCTTCCCTTCCCTTTCCTTCCTTTCCCTTCCCTTCCCTTCCCTTCCCTTTCCTTCCTTTCCCTTCCCTTCCCTTCCCTTCCCTTTCCTTCCTTTCCCTTCCCTTCCCTTCCCTTCCCTTTCCTTTCTTTCCCTTCCCTTCCCTACCCGTCTCTTCCCTTTCCTTCCTTTCCCTTCCCTTCCTAACCCTTCCCTTCCAATCTCTTCCCTTCCCTTCCAATCTCTTCCCTTCCCTTCCCTTCCCTTTTCTTCCCTTCCCTTCCCTTCCCTTCTAGTCTCTTCCCTTCCAATCTCTTCTCTTCCCTTCCCTTCCCTTCCCTTCCTTTCCCTTCCTATCCCTCTCCTTACCATCCCTTTCCTTTCCCACCCCCTCCTCTTCCATCCTCCTCCTCCTCCTCCTCCTCTTCCTTACCAGCACACACAGGGGCCGATGCGTTCCACAGGGTACCATCACAGGTCACCATGGGGCTGCCCTGCATAGAGTACCCGGGGTCACAGGAGAACAGCCCCGCCGCCTGGTCATACATGTACCGAACTTGTCCGAACTGGGGGTCCTGCAGGGGGGGGCAACCGTACCCTGGGGGGGGGGAAACAAGGGGTGATGAGGGGGAGGAAGGGAGGGAGGGAGAGGGAGAGAGAAGATATTTTTTTGTGTGTGTTGGAAAGAAAGAAGAGATAGATAGATAGATAGATAGAGGTAGAACCAAGAGAGAGAGAGAGAGAGAGAGAGAGAGAGAGAGAGAGAGAGATACAAAGGCTCTTAAAATAGTTATACCCAAAAAGTGTAATTTTGAGCCTCGTGTTTGTAGAAATATGTTTAAATACAAGAGAGAGAGAGAGAGAGAGAGAGAGAGAGAGAGAGAGAGAGAGAGAGAGAGAGAGAGAGAGAGAGACATACAAAGGCTCTTAAAATAGTTATACCCAAAAAGTGTAATTTTGAGCCTCGTGTTTGTAGAAATATGTTTAAATACAAGAGAGAGAGAGAGAGAGAGAGAGAGAGAGAGAGAGAGAGAGAGAGAGAGAGAGAATAACTGATGTGGCCTAGAAGTGGCTTGTCTCTCTACACACAAGCTTGACAGGAAAAAGAATTCTGGGCGCCGGATAAGCTTCGTGAGTCAGATGTTATGGTGTCAAAACGTCTCAGGTCTTTTTAATATCACGAGCAGGAAATGGCAGAGGTCATCCCTTAGAGTAACAACAAAGGAGAAAGTCAAAGTTTGTTTTTAATCTTTCACATCCTTAAATGTTTTCCTTTCTTTTATAATTCTCTGAAAATGTCAAGATGTTTGTTTTTCCTTTTTTTTTTCGACTTGTGAACGCCATCCTCCTCCTCCTCTTTTTTCTTCTTCTTCTTCTTCTTCTCCTCCTCCTCCTCCTTCTTCTTGTTCTTGTTCTTCGTTTTTCTTCTTCTTCCTCCTCTTCTTCTCCTCCTCCTCCTCCTTCTTCTTCTTCTCCTTCTTTTCTTCCTCTACTTCCCGGCAACTTAATTGCACGAGACGCTTTTCAAACAGAGGAAGGAGACGCCGAGTTATACACACAAATGCTTTTAGGTATGAAGCTGTTTATGAGGTAATTATAAATATATGAACATGCAAAAAAACCGGGAAACAAGGAAGACGAAAGCTCTGATCAAGTCTTGCTCGTCTGTTGGGATAAAGGCTTCGTCATCCAAGTCCTGAGAGGGAGTGCATCATCCCAGACGAAGACTAGGGGATGTGTCTCCTTGTGGCGTTGTGGGGCACTGAAACACTTCTTGAAACTCCTCCATGATTGCCTCACATGTCGCTGGGGTATTGTTTGCAACTCTGAAGGTCACTGTCCACGTCCAATTGCAGTTCAATTTCACGTTCACGAGAGCTGAGGAAATCCATGGCGGTGTCAGACTCAGGAGTGATCAAAAACACCTCGACGGGCGTTTGTGTACTCCCCTTCCACCCGGCTGTGCACGGCAACGAAAGTGTTTGTTCGTCGATGTGCCGAGGTCTGCAGTCGCCGGTCGGAGAAATCGAAAATCGTATATGGTCGCCGCCGCCGGGACCGGGAATGTGTGCGACCCTTAACCCGGTAGCAGCGACGGGCCAAATTTGTGGCTTTACCGTGTAGCAGCGACGGGCCAAATTTGTGGCT
>NC_066565.1:1535227-1540227 GCF_024679095.1 Eriocheir sinensis
CAAGGGCCTGGCTAAGTCCATGTCCCCCGCCCTGCTAGGTGAGTGCGTGTGTGTGGGGGAGGGAAAGGGGGGGAAGGAAGGCATGATGGGGTGGAGGGGTGTTGTGTAAGGGGTATGGAAGGGGTGCAGGGGAGGGGAGAGAGGGAAAGAGGGGGGTAAGGGATATGGAGGGGGTGCATGGGGAGGGAAGATAGAGAGGGGTAGATTGTGTATGTGTGGGGGTGGTGGAGGGGAAGGAAGGCATGATGGGGGGGAGGGGTGTTGTAAGGGGTATGGAAGGGGTGCAGGGGAGGGAGAGAGGGAAAGAGGGGGGGTAAGGGATATGGAGGGGTGCATGGGGAGGGGAAGATAGAGGGGTGGGTGTGTGTGTGGGGTGGTGGAGGGGGAAGGAAGGCATGATGGGGTGGAGGGTGTTGTGTAAGGGGTATGGAGGGGTGCTGGGGAGGGGGAGAGAAAGAGGGAGTGGGGTGTGTGTATGGGGGTATGGAGGGGGTGCAGGGGGAGGGGGAGATAGAGGGGGGTAGATTGTGTGTGTGGGGGGGGGGATATGGAGGGGTGCAGGGGGAGGGGGAGATAGAGGGGTGGGTGTGTGTATGGGGGGTGGGGATATGGAGGGGTGCAGGGGGAGGGGGAGATAGAGGGGGGTAGATTGTGTGTGTGTGTGGGGGGGTGGAGGGGTGTTGTGTAAGGGGTATGGAGGGGGTGGAGGGGGAGGGGGGAGAGAGAAAGAGGGGGGTTAAATTGTGTGTATGGGGGGGGTAAGGGATATGGAGGGGGTAAGGGGGGAGGGGGATATAGAGGGGGGTAGATTGTGTGGGGGGGGGTGAGGGGGGGGACCGTTTGGATTTGCATTTCTATTTGATTTTTTTTTTATTTATATTCATTATTTTATTTCAAGTCATTTTTTATATTCCTGTTTCTAAGTCAGCCCACTCAGAGTGACTCCAGCCCACTCCAGCCCACTTGTAATCACTCCAGCCCACTCACAATCACTCTGACTCACTCCAGCCCACTCCGATTCATTCTAGCCCACTCCGGCCCACTCACAATCACTCTGAACCACTCCAGCCCACTCCGATTCATTCTAGCACCTGGCCCACTCACAAACACTCTGACTGACTCCAGCCCACTCCGATTCATTCTAGCCCACTCCGGCCCACTCACAATCACTCTGACCCACTCCAGCCCACTCCGATTCATTCTAGCCCACTCCGGCCCACTCACAATCACTCTGACCCACTCCAGCCCACTCCGGCCCACTCACAATCACTCTGACCCACTCCAGCCCACTCCGATTCATTCCAGCCCACTCCGGCCCACTCACAATCACTCTGACCCACTCCAGCCCACTCCGATTCATTCCAGCCCACTCCGGCCCACTCACAATCACTCTGACCCACTCCAACCCACTCCAGCCCACTTATAAATCACTCTGCCCCACTCCAGCCCACACCAGCCCACTTGTAATCACTTTTACCCACTCCACCAGCCCACTCCAGACTCTCTTCAGCCCTCTTCAGACCTTCCCAACCCACTCAGCCCACTCCAGATCTCCCTAACCCACTTTAAACCCACTCCCTTTTATCGTAACCCAATTTAACCCACTCCAAATTCATATCATCCACTCCGACCCACTCCGACCCACTCCGACCCGCCCACCGCCCACCACACGCCCACCAGTCTCATCCCTCATCCCCACTCTTACTCACACGCCCCCCTTCCCCGCCCCCCGCCCACCACACTCCCACACAGCACATCTGGCCCATAGCTACCCCAGCTTAGGCTATTCCTGACGCCCTCCCACCCGATATATTTATACACCACCACCACCACCACCACTACCACCACCACCACTACTATTACTATCATGCTACTACTACTACTACTGCTGCTGCTATTTTCTTCCTCCTCCTCCTCCTCTTCCTTTTCTTCTTCCTTTTCGTCCTGTTCTTGTTCTTAGTTTTCCTTATTCTTTCTTTTAAGTCTTATTTCATCGTTTATATATTTGCTTTAGTCACCGCTTTTAACTCTACTATGTCCGTAATCAGTAGAAAATGGGGTCCGTCAAGTTTATCATATGTATTTTTACCTTCCCGGAGCAGGTTTATCTAAGTTTCCCTTTCCATAGGCAAGGCTGACACCGTTTTCCTCGGCTTCCCCTCCTGTGTAAGTCAGTCCAAAGAGTCTGCCTTCCTGTTTGCAAGTTTAGAGCCGTTTTCTGTGGCGTGTATTCTCGTCCCTTCCTGCTGGCCCGCGGCCCCAAACATTTCTCGGGGCCCGCACACCCACATTTGACAAGGCTGCGGTGTTGGCGGTATGTCCCTGGGCTGTGTTATGAGCCTGCCCCTGGTGATGGCTTGTCAGGGCTTGTGTCAGACACGACAGTCCTCATCGGCGGACCGACTTGGTCGGCTCGTTTGGCGTCAGCCGATAAAGTCGGTCTGTCGGCATCCTCCTCCTCATGGGCCGTCACCCGACCAGGGCCCGTGGCCCTCCGCGGAGGGACAACTCTGCTTGGCCCTGACGGGTTCTGTAAATGCCGTGGCCCCTCCCTGGAGGTGGCCGCAAATATTAAAACAAAACAAAACTTAAAAGGCTTCCTGGACCATAAACGTAAAAAAGTTACTGGCTAGTTGATGCACCTAATTCCGCACCCAGTTATATTTTGGTTCAGTTTGCCGCCGTGTTTGATCTGCCACACACTGATGTTCTTATAGAGGCAGGACAATGTTACCGCAGTCTCCCCTTAACACACGCCTTCTTCCTGCTCCCCCCAGGCAAGCAGATCGAGGGGATATGGCACACGGGCGTGGTGGCCTACGGCAGGGAGTACTTCTTCGGCTCCGGCGGCATAGAGTCCTGCAGGCCGGTGCGTGTGTGTGTGTGTGTGTGTGTGTGTGTGTGTGTGTGTGTGTGTGACTTTGAAACTGTAGATAGATAGAGAGAAAGAGAGATGGAGAGTGTGTTTGTTTGTGTGTGTGTGTGTGTGTGTGTGTGTGTGTGTGTGTGTGTGTTTACCTAAATCCTTGATATTTCCTCTCTCTCTCTCTCTCTCTCTCTCTCTCTCTCTCTCTCTCTCTCTCTCTCTCTCTCTCTCTCTCTCTCATCACAAGTAAATTAAGATAAAACATTTTAGTCTACGTTAAAATATGATGAGTGGGAGAGAACGTGCCAGAGAGAGAGAGAGAGAGAGAGAGAGAGAGAGAGAGAGAGAGTGCCGGTTGGACAGGGTAAGAGGCCCCATCTCTCTCTCACTCTCTCACTCTCTCTCAGGCAAGGAAAACACACGCACACACACACACACACACACAAACACACACACACACACACACACACACACACACACACACGTTACTAATATTTGTATACGGTAATTTCATGTCCCTTGTGTGTGTGTGTGTGTGTGTGTGTGTGTGCGCTCTCTCTCTCTCTCTCTCTCTCTCAGGACCTTCACCCATAACCAGGAAGTTTCCCTCCTCTCTCTCTCCCTCCTCCTCCTCCTCCTCCTCCTTCTCCCCCCTTCCCTCTTCCTCTCCCTCCTTCTCTCGCCCTATTTTTGTTTGCTCTTTCCCAAACAAACATTTATTTTCCACGAAACATGACCAAATAGATACACTTTAAGTCACTTTGGTGCCGGTAAAAAAATGGTGCCATAAATCAGTGATCCCAGAGCAGTGTTGCCGAAAAAGTGGTACCGGAAAAGTTATGCCGGAAAAGTAGTACCGGAAAAGTGGTGCCGGAAATGTAGTACCGGAAAATTGGTGCCGGAAATGTAGTACCGGAAAATTGGTGCCGGAAATGTAGTACCGGAAAAGTGGTGCCGGAAAAGTTATGCCGGAAAAGTAGTACCGGAAAAGTGGTGCCGGAAATGTAGTACCGGAAAATTGGTGCCGGAAATGTAGTACCGGAAAAGTGGTGCCGGAAATGTAGTACCGGAAAATTGGTGCCGGAAATGTAGTACCGGAAATGAAAACAGTGGTGCCGGTAAACAGTCGTGCCGGAAATGTAGTAATCGGAAAACAGTGGTGCCGGAAAAGTGGTGCCGGTTAACAGTGGTGCCGGAAAAGTGGTACCGGAAAACAGTGGTGCCGGAAAAGTGGTACCGGAAAACAGTGGTACCGGAAAAGTAGTACCAGAAAACAGTGGTATCGGAAAAGTAGTACCGGAAAACAGTGGTGCCGGAAAAGTAGTACCGGAAAACAGTGATGCCGGTAAACAGTGGTGCCGGAAAAGTGGTGCCGGAAAAGTAGTACCGGAAATGTAGTACCGGAAAACAGTGGCGCCGGAAAAGTAGTACCGGAAAGGAGGTACTGGAAAAGAGGTGCCGGTAAACAGTGGTGCCGGAAAAGTAGTACCGGAAAACAATGGTACCGGTAAACAGTGGTGCCGAAAAGGAGGTGCCGGAATAGCAGTACCGGAAAGGAGGTACCGGTAGACAGTGGTGCCGGAAAAGTAGTACTGGAAAGGAGGTACCGGAAAAGTGGTGCCGGAAAGGAGGTACCGGAAAACTGTGGTGCCAAAAATGCCAAAAATGAATGGTGCCAAAACAGTGTTGCTTCTGAAAAGTGATGACGAATCCGCGGAGCCAGGAAAGTGAAAACAGGAGAGTGGTGCCAGAACGCGATGGTGCCAAGAGATAGTGTCCTGGAAAACATTGGTGCCATATAAGAGGCCGGAGGACAGGGGTGCGGTAGGAAGTGTTGCCAAGATTAGTGCCATGAGAAAGCAGTGATGCCGGAAGAAGGTGTTGCCAGAAAAGTGTTACCAGGAAAAAAGTGTTGCCAGAAAAGTGTAACCAGGAAAAAAGTGTTGCCAGAAAAGAGTAACCAGGAAAAAAGTGTTGCCAGAAAAGAGTAACCAGGAAAAAAGTGTTGCCAGAAAAGAGTAACCAGGAAAAAAGTGTTGCCAGAAAAGAGTAACCAGGAAAAAAGTGTTGCCAGAAAAGAGTAACCAGGAAAAAAGTGTTGCCAGAAAAGAGTAACCAGGAAAAAAGTGTTGCC
>NC_066565.1:1547727-1555227 GCF_024679095.1 Eriocheir sinensis
TAACACACACACAGCCCATAACACTCAGGCAGGCTGGGTTAACACACACAGCCCATAACACTCAGGCAGGCTGGGTTAACACACACACAGCCCATAACACTCAGGCAGGCTGAGTTAACACACACACAGCCCATAACACTCAGGCAGGCTGAGTTAACACACACACGGCCCATAACACTGAGGCAGGCTGGGTTAACACACACAGCCCATAACACTCAGGCAGGCTGGGTTCACACACACAGCCCATAACACTGAGGCAGGCTGGTTTAACACACACAGCCCATAACACTCAGGCAGGCTGGGTTAACACACACAGCCCATAACACTCAGGCAGGCTGGGTTAACACACACAGCCCATAACACTCAGGCAGGCTGGGTTAACACACACAGCCCATAACACTCAGGCAGGCTGGGGTAACACACACAGCCCATAACACTCAGGCAGGCTGGGTTAACACACACAGCCCATAACACTCAGGCAGGCTGGGTTAACACACACAGCCCATAACACTCAGGCAGGCTGGGTTAACACACACGGCCCATAACACTCAGGCAGGCTGGGTTAACACACACAGCCCATAACACTCAGGCAGGCTGGGTTAACACACACAGCCCATAACACTCAGGCAGGCTGGGTTAACACACACACAGCCCATAACACTCAGGCAGGCTGGGTTAACACACACAGCCCATAACACTCAGGCAGGCTGGTTTAACACACACACACTGTTGGAACCGCCGCCCGCCCTGACAGTGAGGGACACAGTGTTGTCAGTCCGGGGGCTGGGGTCGTCAGGCAGCGACACTATAATGGTCCAACCATTACAAATAGTCCATTTGGCCGTTCGATTCCGCGGGTCCTTTCCTCCCGCCCGCTCGGCCACTGTATGGTCGCAGCGCCTATTTTTTCCTCTCCTGTGTTACCTGTAGACAACATACGAGAGGAAGGGACAGGTGTTGGGTGGCCGAGCAGAGGGGAGGACAGGACCCGCGGAATCGAACGCCCAAATGGACTATTTGAAAAGGTTGGACTATAGTGTCGCTGCCCCCTTGGCCTGACGACCCAGCCGCCCGGACTGACGACACTGTGTCCCTCACTGGCCCCCGGGCCCTTCCACTCGCTCATACCCCACGGCCTAACCCCTCAGAAAAATGACCCCCCTTCAGGCAGGAGCCTCTGCCCCATCCCTCCCCAGATAACCGGTGACCTCTCCGGGGCGCCACCCCCCAAAACTCTATCCAGTACCCCCCCTCAGCCCGCCTCTACCCTTGCAGGCAGAACACGCAGCGCCTGGAGGACCGCCGCAACTCCATCAACGAGAAGGTCCAGAAGCGGGACAAGAAGAAGAAGGAGAAGCGGGAGAAGAAGGAGAGGAAGGAGAAGAAGAAGAAGAAGAAGTCAAAATCCACCTGTGAGGTTCCCGAAGGAGGAGGAGGAGGAGGCGGAGAAGAAGGAGGAGGAGGAGGAGGAGAAGAGGAGGAGGCGAGGAGAGAGGACACACACACCCCTTCCACCTCATCCTCCAGGCCCCCCCGCCCCCCACACCCCCCCTCCACCACCACCCCCGCCCCCCCTACCAGCCCACCCTCAACCTCCTCCACCACAGCCCCCGCCCCCCCTCCGCCTGGACAAGAGGGAACCCCCCAACCCCCCCCTACAGCCCCCCAGGCCCCCCCGGAGGTAAGGGTCACCCCGCCAGCCAAGGAGGAGGAGGAGGAAGGAGGAGAGGAAGAAGAAGGAGCGAGAGGAGGAGGAGAGGAAGAGAGGAAGAAGAAGGAGGAAGAGAAGGAGAAGAAGGAGAAACCACAAAACCAGAAAGCCGTGAGAAGGAAGGAAGAGGAGGAGGAGAGGAAGGAAGAGGAGGAGGAGGAAGAGAAGAAGGAAGAGGAGGAGGAGGAAGACTTACCACAACAACCACAAGCGATGTCTGACCACGAACAGACTCCTCCCCCGCCCCCCCAAGAGGAAGAGGCGATGGAGGGGGGACAGGAGGAGAGGGGGGAGGAGGAGGAGGGGGTGCGCGGCCCCTCCCCCCCTCTCCAGGCGCCCCCGCCCGTGGAAGAGGTCGAGAGAGAACCCCCAATAGTCTTCAAGGATGATGTCAATGTAAGTAGTTTGACCCCCAACTTTGACCGCTTCTGCTGCCCCCCTAACCCCTGCCGCTGCCCCCCCCGCACCCCAGGCACCCCCGCGCATCACCCCTGCACCGATCCCCCCAATCCGCACCCCCCTAACCCCCCTAGTGCCTTCAGAAACCCCGATTATGTGAACACTTTTCCTGCTGGGGATTGTAAAGGATTCGGTTTTTCAACTCCTCCTCCTCCTCCTCCTCCTCCTCCTCTTGCAAAATCTCCCTCTCTTCCTAACCTCTCCTCCTCCTACTCTCCTCCTCCTTACTCTCCTCGCCTCTTCTCCTCCTCCTCCTCCTCCTCCTCTTCCTCCTCCTTTGGTGATTATAATTACTCTCCTGTCTTCTTCTATTCCTCTTGTTCTTCCTCCTCCTCCTCCTCCTCCTCCTCCCTCTACTCTGAGTCTTCCTCCTCCTCTTCCTCCTCCTCCTCCTCTAAAAAAGATTCTAATAATAATTTTTCTGATTCTAACTTAACTATTGAAAATCCTCCTCCTCCTCCTCCTCCTCCTCCTCCTCCTCCTCCTCCTCTTCTTCTTCTTCCTCTGAGCAAGCCAAAAGCCACAACAGCTCCCTCCATCCTCCACCAACCTCCTCCTCCTCCTCCTCCTCCTCCTGACACCTCCTCCTCCACCTCCACCTCCTCCTCCTCCATTCCAGACCGTCCTCCTCCTCCATATGTCTCTCCTCCTCCTCCTCCTCCTCACCTCTCCCCTTCCTCCTCCTCCTCCTCCCTCGCCTCCTCCTCCTCCTCCTCCTCCTTGATCTCCTTCGGGTCATCATATTACACGCTCTATCTTGTTGACCCAATCCTCCCTCCTCCTTCCTCCTCCTCCTCCTCCGCCTCCTCTCCTCCTCCTCCTCGGCCACAGACTCCTCTTGATCTTCCTCCTCCCCTCCCCTCCTCCCCCTCCTCCTCCCCCACACCCTCCACGGGCACCATTACCCCCGATTGGTCATACTTCGAGGAAAATGACGCGGCCTTCAGAAGGTTGTCTGGTATCTCCCCCTCCTCCTCCTCCTCCTCCTCCTCCTTCCTCTCCTCCTCCTCCTCCTCCTCCATTCCTCCTCCCTCCCCTCCTCTCTCCTCTGGGTTGTCCTCCTCTTCCACGCTAAGGAATTTGTCCCTTTCTCCTCCTCTTCCTTCTCCTCCTCCTTCTCCTCCTCTTCCTCTTCTTCTTCCTCCTCCTCTCTCTTCCTTGGTGACGCGTTCTCTTCCTTCCTCTCCTCTTCCTCCTCCTCCTCCTGTTTCGAGATCTTCCTCCCTGCCGAATATCTGTCTTCCTCCTCTTCCTCCTCCTCCTCTTCCTCTTCCTCCTCCTCCTCGCTCCGGGTCTCTCTCCTCCCTTACCTCCCTCCTCGCTGGTCTTCCTCCTCGTCCTCCCTCCTCCCTCTCCTCCATCTCCACCTTCAGCCTGGCTCCTCCCTCCCCCTCTCCTCCTCCTCCTCCTCTTCCTCCCTCCCGCCCTCCTTCCACGGACTCCATAATCATGATAGAGGAGGAGGAGGAGGAGGGGAGGAGGAGGGGAGGGGGGGAGGGGGTGGTGTTGAGGCCTATCCCGAATTACAATCCCCCCTTCCTCTCCCTCCTCCCCCCCTCCTCCCCCTCCTCCCCTCCTCCCCGCCCCCCCCTCCTCTGCCGCCTGGGCCCCCCGCCGCCCCCCCGCGACCCCCCCATCATCTACGACGCCATCGCTATCATTGAGGTAGGTGACGACCCCCCCTCCCCCCCTCCCCCTCCTCCTTCTTTCCTCCGTTTTTTCCTCCTCTTACCTCCGTTTCTCTCCCCCTTTCTCTCCATTCCCTTTCTTTTTCCTCCATTTTTTCCTCCATTCCCTCCCTCTTTCTCTCCATTCCAGTTCTTTCCTCCATTTTTCCTCCATTCCAGTTTCTTTTTCCTCCTCTGCCCCCCTCCTCCCTTCTCTCCTCCCCCCTTTTTTCCTCCATTTTCCTCACTTTTCCTCCCCCTTTCTCTCCCTCTCTCCCTCCTTCCCTTCTCTCTTTCTCTTTCTTTATCTTACTTTTTTTTCCGCTTCCTTCCTTTTCCTTTCTCCTCCTCCTTACTTCCTCTTCCTCCTCCTCCTCCTCCTCCTCCTCTCTGTACCTTACTTAACCTTACCTAACCAAACCTAACCCTAACTTAACCTTACCTAACTTGACAGCTCCTCCTCCTCCTCCTCCTCCTCCTCTCTCTATCTTACTTAACGTAACCTAACCAAACCTAACTTAACCTTACCTAACTTGGCAGCTCTTCCTCCTCCTCCTCCTCCTCACTCCTCCTCCTCGTCTTCCTCAGGCGCGGGAGTCCTTCGAGTGCCTGGCCGCGTCGTGCGGTTCCCTGCTGAGCGGGGAGGAGAAGTCCCACCTGGAGGAGCTGCGGGCGTACGTCCTTGACGACGAGGGCTCGTGGGCGCTGGGCGAGAACTTCAGCGCCCTGCTGGGGCGTGTGCTGCACGACGGCACGGTGCCGGACGAGGCCAGGGTGCACCTGCTCAGGCTCATGGCGGCAGCGGCGCTCAAGGACGACGTGATCCTGCTGCTGCACCAGGACCGCCGCGACCACACCATCATGAACTACGCCAACAGGGTGGAGAGCCTCGGCCCGCACCACCAGGAGGCGCTGGCGCTCTTTGTGAGTGTAGGGGGGGAGGGAGGAGGGGGACCTTGGGGGAGGGAGGAGGAAGGGAGGAAGAGATTTGGAAGAATTGGAGAGCTTTGTGAGAGAGGGAGAGTGTGGAAGAGCTTGGACAGAGCAGGAGAGCTTTGTGAGAGAGGGAGAGTGTGGAAGAGCTTGGACAGAGCAGGAGAGCTTTGTGAGAGAGGGAGAGTGTGGAAGAGCTTGGACAGCAGGAGAGCCTTGTGAGAGAGGGAGAGTGTGGAAGAGCTTGGACAGCAGGAGAGCCTTGTGAGAGAGGGAGAGTGTGGAAGAGCTTGGACAGCAGGAGAGCCTTGTGAGAGAGGGAGAGTGTGGAAGAGCTTGGACAGAGCAGGAGAGCCTTGTGAGAGAGTGAGAGTGTGGAAGAGCTTGGACAGAGCAGGAGAGCCTTGTGAGAGAGGGAGAGTGTGGAAGAGCTTGGACAGAGCAGGAGAGCCTTGTGAGAGAGGGGGAGTATAGAAGAGCTTGGACAGAGCAGGAGAGCCTTGTGAGAGAGGGGGAGTGTGGAAGAGCTTGGACAGAGCAGGAGAGCCTTGTGAGAGAGGGAGAGTATAGAAGAGCTTGGACAGAGCAGGAGAGCTTTGTGAGAGAGGGGAGTGTGGAAGGCTTGGACAGAGCAGGAGGCCTTGTGAGAGTGAGGTGTGGAAGAGCTTGGACAGAGCAGGAGAGGCCTTGTGAGAGAGGGGGCTTGGACAGAGCAGGAGGCCTTGTGAGAGGGGGGGGTGTGGAAGAGCTTGGACAGAGCAGGAGGCCTTGTGAGAGGTGAGGTGTGGAAGGCTTGGACAGAGCAGGAGGCCTTGTGAGAGAGGGAGAGTGTGGAAGAGCTTGGACAGAGCAGGAGGCCTTGTGAGAGGTGAGGTGTGGAAGAGCTTGGACAGGGAGGCTTTGTGAGAGAGGGAGAGTGTGGAAGAGCTTGGACAGAGCAGGAGAGCTTTGTGAGAGAGGGAGAGTGTGGAAGAGCTTGGACAGAGCAGGAGAGCTTTGTGAGAGAGTGAGAGTGTGGAAGAGCTTGGACAGAGCAGGAGAGCCTTGTGAGAGAGGGGGAGTATAGAAGAGCTTGGACAGAGCAGGAGAGCCTTGTGAGAGAGGGAGAGTGTGGAAGAGCTTGGACAGAGCAGGAGAGCTTTGTGAGAGAGTGAAGTGACAGAATAAATGAAGTCAACAGTAAAGGTCTGAAAGAGTGAAGATGAATCAGCTGGCTCTGTCATTACATTGTTGGACAGTTAAACACGCACTCACTCACACACTGATCTTCCCTCCCCGCTGTCCAGTTCTGCAACATGTTTGAACACGTGAGCCCGTCCGAGTGGCTGCTGTACATCTCCGAGTGGCAGGATGGCTCGCAGCCCACCAGCAACATCCGCGTCACCACCAAGGTGGCCGTCAACGCCCTGCTGAACGCTAACCCCAAGGTGAGGGGACCAGGGCACGGGGCACGGGGCACGGCGGTGTGTGTGTGTGTGTGTATGTCTCCACACAGGTGCAGCGTGGTGTGTTGCATGTCTCCAGTGTTCCTGTGTTGCCTGCCAGGCCCTCTGGTGTGTAATATAATGTATATTGTTGAATGAGTATTGCTTTGGAAGGTGTTTATTTTGACGTGTACTCTCATGGTGTGTGTGTGTGTGTGTGTGTGTGTGTGTGTGTGTGTGTGTGTGTGTGTGTGTGTGAGAGCTGAGAGCACACATGACCCGTTACAAAACACGCCATGACCCAACCAGGCCCCCACACTGACCCTCTCTGCCCCCCCCACAGTGCCAGGAGTACGGGTCGGCCATCATGTACAACCTGGGCACCAAGGAGGTCAAGACGGTGGTGTTCGACGACGTGGCCCCGGAGCTGGCCATGGCCATCCTGCAGTTCTTCAACGCCCACCCGCCGGAGGAGCTGCTGTGGAGGGCCATGGCGGCACTCTGCAGGTTCACCTACTCGTCCACGGAGGTGCCGGCGCTCATAAAGATGATCGGCCCGGAGCCAAACACCTTCAGGGGCGCCAGCGAGAGGGTGGACGCCCTTATCGACGAGATTGACGCCAAGCTCAGCAGGGTCAGGCTCTTCTAGGGAGGAGGGGAGGAGGAGGGACGAGAGGGAGGGAGAGGTAAAGGAAGAGAAAGGAGGAGGAGAGGAGGAGGGACGAGAGGGAGGGAGAGGTAAAGGAAGGGAAAGGAGGAGGAGGAGGAGGAGGGACGAGAGGGAGGGAGAGGTAAAGGAAGAGAAAGGAGGAGGAGGAGGAGGAGGGATGGAGAGGACGAAGGGTTATGAGAGAAGGAAGGGAGGGGAGAGAGAAGGAACGGAGAGAAATATAAGGGAGAGAAAGGGAGGGAAAGGAGAGAGAGATGGGAGAATGTTGGAGAGAAAAAGGAAAGGAAAGGAAGAAGAAGAATAACAAGAAGAAGAGGAAGAAGAAGAAGAAAAAGAAGAAAAATAAAATAAATAAAAAATAATAAATCTAAGCGGATAAATTGTTGCAGTTTCCCGTTTTCTATTAACTCGATTTCCGCTTGTGTGTGCGTGCGTGTGTGTGTGTGTGTGTGTATGCATTTATGTGTGTATGTACGTATTTATGTGTGTATGTACGTGTGTGTGTGTGTGTGCGCTCCATTTTCTACGCCTTTCAAAATAGCGCTTAAAAAAAAACAAAGAAAAAAATATATATAAAATGCAAGCAAGTGTGTGTGTGTGTGTGTGTGTGTGTGTGTGTGTGTGTGTGTGTGTGTG
>NC_066565.1:1572727-1595227 GCF_024679095.1 Eriocheir sinensis
GCTCACTGGCTCTAAGCTCTAGGTCTAAGCTACGGCAGTCTCGTTTGCCCGACAGCCTACTACCTCTCGCTGTCTGGTACCTCTTAACCTTTTCATTGCTAAACACTTACAGCGAGCGTTAGGCGTATTTGCTGGTGACGCTAAACGCTCGCTGTGACCTCCACCCGCACTCAAATCTCCCACGTATGAGAGTGTTCCAGCACTAATTCTCACAACACAGGATTGCCAAGTGAGTGTGTTCTTCACCAAATTTAGTGGAAAATCATATCAGTCCAGCGCGGCGAATCTACGGATGAGTAACTGGTGGATGTTCTTGCCCAATATAGCGACATTTTTGCATAGCTTCACGTATCACCTGACTGATTCTTGACCAAATAGTTGTTCCCTCAATACGGCTGATCATCTCACACGCACCGACGTAAGTGTTAACATTCAACACTCCCTGAACGTGCATGTACGATCGCAAGAGAGGCACACATAACGGACTCCTATAGATCTGGACCTCCTCTTTCCAATGGTGTTTTTGGTTTTTAGATGTGATGAAGAGTTTTTGAGATACAGAGGTTAAAAGAACCCCCCATTGGGCTCCCTGACTGCGCCTGAGGGGATGGTCGCGTCCAGGCTGCGCACAAGGAAAGGGTTAAAATCAACACTATTGGTATATAAATGTAGTTAGTCATAATCGCTCTTCCTTATGGAACAATCTTCCTTCATCTGTATTTCCTCCTGCCTACGACTTGAACTCTTTCAAGAGGAGGGTATCAGGACACCTCTCCTCACGAAACTGACTTATCTTTCGGCCACCTCTTTGGATTCTTTTTAGGAGCAGCGAGTAGCGGGCTTTTTTTTTTATTAATGTTTACTTTTTTGTGCCCTTGAGCTGTCTCCTTTGCTGTAAAAAAAAAAAAAAAAAAAAAAAAATTAGTTTATCACCCACAAATACTAGAAACATATTTGAGGAATAATAACAGGACGGACGATGAAAGAAATGAAAAGGTTCTTGCCTCGGGCCAATATTACACTAGGACTCCATAGCATCAGTACACATCATGTTAGTACTGAGCCAGGACTAAAAACATACAGTCATCCCTCAAATAGTACAGTTTTCAATAGTCCGATTTCAGTTTTACGTGGATTTTCATAGAAGATTTTTTTCAGGGTTTTTGAATTTCCCGACAAGCAGGAAAATTAAAATCGTAAAAGATATTCTATGACTGTGTATAAAACCGAAACCGAGCTATTGGAAACCGTACTATTTGAGGGATGACTGTACCAAGAAATCTTACAATGAATGAGTTAGAGACTGTAGCCTAGCACTTTGTAATAGTAAAGAGTAGTAAAAAAGTCTAACATCAACAATCGCTTCATTCGATAGACATTGTTTACATGCAGTTCTGACTTCGGCCGGCATCACAAGACACCTCCGCTTCACACATCAACTATTTCTAAAGGTCAAAAAATGAATGAATCGGGTTCTAATGAGTGTTTTTTTTAGGTTCATGCTACTGAGGAAGGATCAGACTCACACCAGGGTCATGAAACTACTCCTGGAAATGCCCTAAACTCATACGAAAGCCTTGCCAAATATGTGAACTTGTGCGGCGAAATGTTTTAAAATACTCACTAAACTTATACGAAAGCCTTGTCAAATATGTGAACTTGGGCAGCAAAATGTTTTAAAATACTCAGTAAACTTATACGAAAGCCTTGTCAAATATATGAACTTGGGCGTCAAAATGTTTTAAAATGCTCACTAAACTCATACGAAAGCCTTGTCAAATATGTGTGAACTTGGGCGTCAAAATGTTTTAAAATACTCACTAAACTCGTACTGAAGCCTTGTCAAATATATGAACTTGGGCGTCAAAATGTTTTAAAATACTCACTAAACTCATACGAAAGCCTTGTCAAATATATAAACTTGTGCGGCGAAATGTTTTAAAATACTCACTAAACTTATACGAAAGCCTTGTCAAATATGTGAACTTGGGCGTCAAAATGTTTTAAAATACTCCCTGAACTCATACGAAAGCCTTGTCAAATATGTGAACTTGGGCGTCAAAATGTTTTAAAATACTCACTAAACTCATACGAAAGCCTTGTCAAATATGTGAACTTGGGCGTCAAAATGTTTTAAAATACTCACTAAACTCATACAAAAGCCTTGTCAAATATGTGAACTTGTGCGGCAAAATGTTTTAAAATACTCCCTAAACTCATACGAAAGCCTTGTCAAATATGTGAACTTGGGCGTCAAAATGTTTTATAATACTCACTAAACTCATACGAAAGCCTTGTCAAATATGTGAACTTGGGCGTCAAAATGTTTTAAAATACTCCCTGAATTCATACGAAAGCCTTGTCAAATACATGAACTTGGGCGGCGAAATGTTTTAAAATACTCACTAAACTCATACGAAAGCCTTGTCAAATACATGAACTTGGGCAGCAAAATGTTTTAAAATACTCACTAAACTCATACGAAAGCCTTGTCAAATACATGAACTTGGGCAGCAAAATGTTTTAAAATACTCACTAAACTCATACGAAAGCCTTGTCAAATATATAAACTTGGGCATCAAAATGTTTTAAAATACTCACTAAACTCATACGAAAGCCTTGTCAAATATATAAACTTGGGCATCAAAATGTTTTAAAATACTCACTAAACTCATACAAAAGCCTTGTCAAATATATAAACTTGTGCGGCAAAATGTTTTAAAATACTCACTAAACTCATACAAAAGCCTTATCAAATACATAAACTTGTGCGGCAAAATGTTTTAAAATACTCACTAAACTCATACTGAAGCCTTGTCAAATATATAAACTTGTGCGGCAAAATGTTTTAAAATACTCACTAAACTCATACAAAAGCCTTGTCAAATATATAAACTTGTGCGGCAAAATGTTTTAAAATACTCACTAAACTCATACGAAAGCCTTGTCAAATATGTGAACTTGGACAGCAAAATGTTTTAAAATACTCACTAAACTCATACGAAAGCCTTGTCAAATATGTGAACTTGGACAGCAAAATGTTTTAAAATACTCACTAAACTCATACGAAAGCCTTGTCAAATATGTGAACTTGGGCAGCAAAATGTTTTAAAATACTCACTAAACTCATACGAAAGCCTTGTCAAATATGTGAACTTGGGCAGCAAAATGTTTTAAAATACTCACTAAACTCATACGAAAGCCTTATCAAATATGTGAACTTGGGCAGCAAAATGTTTTAAAATACTCACTAAACTCGTACTGAAGCCTTGTCAAATATGTGAACTTGGACAGCAAAATGTTTTAAAATACTCACTAAACTCATACGAAAGCCTTATCAAATATGTGAACTTGGGCAGCAAAATGTTTTAAAATACTCACTAAACTCATACGAAAGCCTTGTCAAATATGTGAACTTGGGCGTCAAAATGTTTTAAAATACTCACTAAACTCATACGAAAGCCTTATCAAATATATAAACTTGGACAGCAAAATGTTTTAAAATACTCACTAAACTCGTACTGAAGCCTTGTCAAATATGTGAACTTGGGCGTCAAAATGTTTTAAAATACTCACTAAACTCATACGAAAGCCTTGTCAAATATATAAACTTGGGCAGCAAAATGTTTTAAAATACTCACTAAACTCATACGAAAGCCTTGTCAAATATGTGAACTTGGGCAGCAAAATGTTTTAAAATACTCACTAAACTCATACGAAAGCCTTGTCAAATATGTGAACTTGGGCGTCAAAATGTTTTAAAATACTCACTAAACTCATACGAAAGCCTTGTCAAAGATCTGAACTTGGGCGTCAAAATGTTTTAAAATACTCACTAAACTCATACAAAAGCCTTGTCAAATATGTGAACTTGTGCGGCAAAATGTTTTAAAATACTCACTAAACTCATACGAAAGCCTTGTCAAATATATGAACTTGTGCGGCAAAATGTTTTAAAATACTCACTAAACTCATACGAAAGCCTTGTCAAATATATAAACTTGGGCAGCAAAATGTTTTAAAATACTCCCTGAACTCATACGAAAGTCTTGTATGAACTTGGGCATCAAAATGTTTTAAAATACTCCCTGAACTCATACGAAAGTCTTGTGTGAACTTGGGCGTCAAAATGTTTTAAAATACTCACTGAACTCATACGAAAGTCTTGTACGAACTTGTGCGTCAAAATGTTTTAAAATAGGACCCTTAATTTTGTGATGGGTGTCCTTTCAGATTAATTTATGATACTTTAAAATGCACATACTCATCAATGAAGATATTATAGCATGACTTTTCATCAGTGCAATCTGTTACCTTATCTCACAAAGGGTTTAGGTAGGAATACAGAGTCAATTTGATGGCCATCGGAACAAGTTAAGAAATGGTCAGTGAGCGCACAGTACCATCACCTGTGCAATGATACCAAGGCCCGGATTCATCAATCTTACCAACCACGCCTTTGGTATCTCTCACATTTACCGGAGCGCTACCAGAGCTGCGGCATCTTTCAAACACGGCATTCATCAACAGTATGGTAACGCTCCGGTAACTCGCACCCTAGCAACAATTGGTTGGGCTGGATAGCCAATCACGTGCGACCTTTGATGCTGTATTTCAGCTTTCACGTGTCGTTTGTTTACTAATACACAGACTTCAAAATCAAGACATGTGTATTGTACAGGCGTAAATACTGCCTTAAAACAAATAATTAGCGTGGTGATCCCTCAATTAGATGTGGCGTTTTTTACGAATGAATGCCGTTACTTGTATATTTATTCTTGAAATAAAAATATACTTGCTTATGTAGCCTAGCAATATTCTGAACATTTTTGTATGTTACCTACATAGTTTTCCATCGCCAACGCCAGCTGCGTGCCTCGCTATCACAAGATTGGGTATTATTCTAATGTTTGCCCATACTCACCCCTCGCAACCAAAACTGACTAGGGGGCCATTGTCATCATGCCTCACTTGTGCAGCCAAGCAATGGGTGCGTGGGAAGTTGTGGCTGCTGAGGTGAATGGCGTGATCAAGTGGCCGTGAGTAGTGTGGAGGAGGTCAGAGCAAAATTTTCGACATTAAACTCCACAGCAAGAATATTGGAGACTTGAGACGGGAGGTGACTGTCACAGGCAGAACATTATTCCCTCTGCAGTGTTTTAACAAGTAGGAAAAGCCATGTGGGTGGACAGTTCCACAGACTTACATACTATAGAGTGCGGCCTGCAAGTGAACCCAGCCTGAGGCTGTGCAGGTGTGCCCAGTTCATCCCAAACCGACGACTTCACACACCTCACTCCACCCCGTTTCCTGACCCCAACATTCATTTTTGAGAAAAATAGACCATCATCTTCTTGAGAAAATTCTGCATCACACTAGCATAAAATTTTAACACTAATGTGTACATACACATACGAAAATCAAAATTAAATGAATCGGGAGTACACATTTTCTTGCATTTATTTCTCTTCAACTCCTTCGTACTCAGCTGGTTTTCGTCACATCGCTTCTATAAGCCCAGATCCTAAATCTGCATACTTTTCTGCTTCTGATGGTGTAGGGCACGTCACGAGGTAAAAAATACATTGGCTCAAAATCGCCTCCGAACATGAGCCACGGCAGTGTCTAAGCACTTACCACGCCTGTGGTAACTCAGTTACGGGTGCTCGGAGGCGCGGTAACTTTTGGCCTTACCACGGCTCCGGTAAGTGGTTGATGAATGCCGATTTACCGGGTGGGCGGAGATACCGCGAGACTTACCAGACAGAGGTCCGGTAAATGGTTTGATGAATCCCGCCCCAAGTCTGCAAGTCCACCCCTAAAGGGAAATCTATGACGGTTGTTGTGGAACCGATTTTTGTAGTAGTAGTAGTAGTAGTAGTAGTAGTAGTAGTAGTAGTGGTAGTGGTAGTAGTATTGGTTCTTCTAACATCTTAACACACAGGTACAGGACATGTGGAGTGTGTATTAACCTTTGCTTGGGGGCCACAGCTGGGAGAGAGAGAGAGAGAGAGAGAGAGAGAGAGAGAGAGAGAATTATATGAAGTAAGAAGTTGGAATGATAAAATGAAATGGACGAGAGAGAGAGAGAGAGAGAGAGAGAGAGAGAGAGAGAGAGAGAGAGTGGTCTATAGTTCCTGTTCTTTATTTTATTTTATTTTTTATTATTTATTTTTTTGTATTTTAATTCTATATCAGAGAGAGAGAGAGAGAGAGAGAGAGAGAGAGAGAGAGAGAGAGAGAGAGAGAGAGAAACAGAATCTATCTTTCTCAGGTTCTTCCTCCAACACTAACACCACCAGGGAGGGAGGGAGAGAAAATTCCTCCTCCTCCTCCTCCTCCTCCTCCTCTCCTCTTCCTCTTCCTCCTCCTTATGAATATGAAAACTCCTCCTCCTCTTCCTCCCCTTCCTCTAAACCTCCTATGAATCCTACCCCCTCCCCCTCCTCCTCCTCCTCCTCCTCCTCCTCCTCTTCCTCCTCCCTGGCTGGTACAGAGGAGAGAGGAGAACAAGACAGACAGACACAAGCATTGAGAGGTAGAGTGTATGCATGAGGCTTTTGTTATGCTATGCTATGCTGGGCTATGCTATGCTATGTGATGCTATGCTGGGCTATGCTATGTGATGCTATGCTGGCCTATGGTATTTTTTATTTTTATTTATTTTTTGCTATATTTTGGTTGCTAGGTTATGCTATGCTATGCTGGCCTATGCTATGTTATGTTATGCTGGCCTATGCTATGTTATGCTATGCTGGCCTATGCTATGTTATGTTATGCTGGCCTATGTTTTTTTTTTTGGTTGCTAAGTTATGTTATGTTATGCTATGCTATGGGGGGCTATGCTATGCTATGCTGGGCTATGTTATGTTATGCTATGGTGGCCTATGTTAATTTTTTCATTTTTTTCCTTTTTTTTGGGGGGGTTGCTTGGTTAAGTTATGCTATGGTAAGGTGTGCTGTGCTATGCTATGCTATGGTGGCCTATGTTATGTTATGTTATGAATCTTCTGCTAGCTATGTTATGTTCTCTTATGCTTTTGTTTGCTATGGTGCACTTTTAATGGTTGCTAGGTTAAGTTATGCTATGCTATGCTAAGATATGTTATGCTATGTTATCCTATGTTATGTTGGGTTATTTCATGTTTTTTTTTTTATGATTGCTAGGTTAGGTTATGCTGCCTGTGCTATGCTATGTTATGCTAGGTTAAGTGATGCTATGTTATGCTATCCTGTGTTATGCTGAGGTTATATGGCTTTTATGATTGCCAGGTTAGGTTATGCAAGCTATCCTATGTTATGTTATGCTAGGTTAAGTTATGCTGTGTTATGCTAGGTTAAGTTATGCTATGTTATGCTGAGGTTATGTTATAGCCCCAATGATTGCTAGGTTAGGCTATGCAAGCTATCCTATGCTATGTTATGCTAGGTTAAGTTATGCTATGTTATGCTAGGTTAAGTTATGCTATGTTATGCTGAGGTTATGTTATAGCCCCAATGATTGCTAGGTTAGGCTGTGCAAGCTATCCTATGTTATGTTATGTTATGCTATCTCTCATTTGTTTATATTATGTTATGTTATGTTTAAGTTAATCTACAAGCATGATTTTTAATTTTTTTTAAATGCATTCGTGGTTTGTGTTGGAATGATTTTAATTTTTCACGCGTTTTTGAATGCAAGTCTCTTATTTTTCTTCTTTTCTTTCTTTCTTTTTTTTCTTTCTTTTTTTTTTCTATATTTTTCTTCTGCTTCAATATTTTTTTAACTCTTTTTCCCTGTTTTTATTACGTGTGTGTGTGTGTGTGTGTGTGTGTGTGTGTGTGTGTGTGTTTCTATGTGTGTGTGTGTGTTTCTGTGTGTGTGTCTCTGTGTGTTTCTGTGTGTGTGTGTGTGTGTGTGTGTGTGTGTGTGTGTGTTTCTGTGTGTGTGTGTGTGTGTGTGTGTGTGTGTTTCTGTGTGTGTGTGTGTGTGTGTGTGTGTGTGTGTGTGTGTGTGTGTTTCTGTGTGTGTGTGTGTGTGTGTGTGTTTCTGTGTGTGTGTCTCTGTGTGTTTCTGTGTGTGTGTGTGTTTGTGTGTGTGTGTTTCTGTGAATGTGTGTGTGTGTGTGTGTGTGTGTGTGTGTGTTTCTGTGTGTGTGTCTCTGTGTGTTTCTGTGTGTGTGTGTGTGTGTGTGTGTGTGTTTCTGTGAATGTGTGTGTGTGTGTGTGTGTGTGTGTGTGTGTTTCTGTGTGTGTGTGTGTGTGTGTGTGTGTGTGTGTGTTTCTGTGTGTGTGTGTGTGTGTGTGTGTGTGTTTCTGTGTGTGTGTTTCTGTGTGTGTGTGTGTGTGTGTGTGTGTGTGTGTGTGTTGTATTTGATGATTCTCTCTCTCTCTCTCTCTCTCTCTCTCTCTCTCTCTCTCTCTCTCTCTCTCTCTCTCTCTCTCTCTCTCTCTCTCTCACATTCTTAACTAAATAATATGTTTGTGTGTTCGTATGTTTGTTTGCCATTTTAAACAGTAGTCTATTAGCATTCTTTATTTAATTTATTTATTTTATTATTTATTTTATTTGTCTTTATTTCCTCACCTTGTTAAATAATGATGCACCTAATTAAACACACTATTATCATTATTATTATTATTATTATTATTATTATTTTTTTTTTCACTGTATATTTCTTCAGTAACTTTCTTCTATATAAATAACAACAACAATGATTTTTTTTTTTGCTTCTAAAGATAAATAGTTTAGTTGCTTTTAGTTCTTCTGCTAATTTCCAGCACCTGAGTTTTGCCTCGAGAGAACTTAACACTGATTGTAAAGAACTGCGGCCTTGTGTTAGGATGCATAGAAGGCTTCACACCAATGCTAGAGGTTCTGAGCCCATGTATGATTGAAGGCGATACTTATATATATTAAGGGCCAGGGAGTTGGGTTTGCAAACACTGATTGTAAAGAACTGTGGCCTTGTGTTAGGATGCATAAAAGGCTTCACATCAATGCTAGAGGTTCTAAGCCCATGTATGATTGAAGGCGATTTCTATATATGTTAGGGGCCAGGGAGTGGGGTTTGCAAACACTGATTGTAAAGAACTGTGGCCTTGTGTTAGGATGCATAAAAGGCTTCACATCAATGCTAGAGGTTCTAAGCCCATGTATGATTGAAGGCGATTTCTATATATATTAAGTCCAGGGAGTGGGGTTTGCAAACACTGATTGTAAATAACTGCAGCCTTGTGTTAGGATGCATAAAAGGCTTCACATCAATGCTAGAGGTTCTAAGCCCATGTATGATTGAAGGCGATTTCTATATATATTAAGGGCCAGGGAGTGGGGTTTGCAAACACTGATTGTAAAGAACTGCAGCCTTGTGTTAGGATGCATAAAAGGCTTCACATCAATGCTAGAGGTTCTAAGCCCATGTATGATTGAAGGCGATTTCTATATATATTAAGGGCCAGGGAGTGGGGTTTGCAAACACTGATTGTAAAGAACTGCGGCCTTGTGTTAGGATGCATAAAAGGCTTCACATCAATGCTAGAGGTTCTAAGCCCATGTATGATTGAAGGCGATTTCTATATATGTTAGGGGCCAGGGAGTGGGGTTTGCAAACACTGATTGTAAGGAACTGTGGCCTTGTGTTAGGATGCATAGAAGGCTTCACATCAATGCTAGAGGTTCTAAGCCCATGTATGATTGAAGGCGATTTCTATATATGTTAGGGGCCAGGGAGTGGGGTTTGCAAACACTGATTGTAAGGAACTGTGGCCTTGTGTTAGGATGCATAAAAGGCTTCACATCAATGCTAGAGGTTCTAAGCCCATGTATGATTGAAGGCGATTTCTATATATATTAAGGGCCAGGAGGGTTTGCAAACACTGATTGTAAAGAACTGCGGCCTTGTGTTAGGATGCATAAAAGGCTTCACATCAATGCTAGAGGTTCTAAGCCCATGTATGATTGAAGGCGATTTCTATATATATTAAGGGCCAGGGAGTGGGGTTTGCAAACACTGATTGTAAAGAACTGCGGCCTAGTGTTAGGATACCTAAATTGCTTCACATCACTGCTCGAGGTTCTAAGCCCATGTATGATTGAAGGCATTTCTATATATGTTAGGGCAGGAGTGGGGTTTGCAAACACTGATTGTAAGGAACTGTGGCCTTGTGTTAGGATACATAAAAGGCTTCACATCAATGCTAGAGGTTCTGAGCCCATGTATGATTGAGGGGTTTGCAAACACTGATTGTAAAGAACTGCAGCCTTGTGTTAGGATGCATAAAAGGCTTCACACCAATGCTAGAGGTTCTAAGCCCATGTATGATTGAGGGCGATTTCTATATATATTAAGGGCCAGGGAGTGGGGTTTGCAAACACTGATTGTAAAGAACTGCAGCCTTGTGTTAGGATGCATAAAAGGCTTGACATCAATGCTAGAGGTTCTAAGCCCATGTATGATTGAAGGCGATACTTATATATATTAAGGGCCAGGGAGTTGGGTTTGCAAGTCTTGATAATTAGTAAGGAATAAAGATTGCAAAGTTTCGTGAAGTAGTGAACAAACCGTCCCATTGAGTAAAGTAACAATTAAAGACAGGTAAAAGTAGAAGTGAAAAGTAAGATTTGAAAAGTAACAAAGTGCAGGAAGAGGAAAGGAGAAAAATAAAGTAATTGGGGGAGAATGACACAAATTCCATACCTAACCATAACCCATTCTCTCTTTTTCCTTCCCTCCCCTTTCTCTCTCCCTCCCCCTTTCTCCGCCCCCAGACAAGGAAGGCGGTGATGGCGGTGGTGGGGGCAGCGTGGGCGTGGTGATCGGCGTGGTGTTCCTGGTCACCCTGCTCATGGCCCTGGGCTGGGTCTCCTATGCTTACTTCTACCCGCACAGCACCTCGGGGCAGCTGCTTATCAAGGTAAGGGAAGGGAAGGGTTAGGAAGGGTAGGGAAGGATAGGGAAGTGATGGGATGGGAAGGGAAAGGAAGGGAAGGGAAGAGAAAGGAAGGGAAGGGATGGGAAGGGAATGATAAGGAAAGGAAGGGAAGGACACGGAAGGATAAGGAAGGGAAAGAGAGAGTAGGGAAGGGAAGGGAAGGGAAGACTAGGGTAGGGAAGGGAAGGGAAAGGAAAGGAAATAAAAGGAAAGGAAAAGAAGGAAAGGGAAGAGAATGGAAGGGCAACAGAGAGAAGGGAAGGGAAGGGAAGGAGAGAGAAGGAAAGGGATGGGAAGGGAAGGATAGGGAAAGGAAGGGATGGGAAGGGAAGTAAATTAATGGAATACAAAAATTAACAAATAAAATACAATACAAAAATAATGAAATAAAATTGATAAAAATAAATAAAATAAAATAAAATAAAAAACACACACACCTTAACTAATGACCCCTCTCTCTCTCTCTCTCTCTCTCTCTCTCTCTCTCTCTCTCTCTCTCTCTCTCTCTCTCTCTCCCCCACAGTACCGCCCAAGCACCTGGTCGTGGCGGAGCGGCGAGGCGCGGTACACAGCAGCCGCCATCCACAGCATCCACATGTAGACAGCCGCCGGCCGCCACCAACCACCCAGCCGCCAGAGCCGCCGCACACACAGGAACGCACATACACGTACACACACACACGCCAGCCGCCAGAGCCGCCGCACACATAGGAACGCACATACACATACACACACACACGTCAGCCGCCAGAGCCGCCACGCACACATACGTACACGCACACGCCCTGGGATTGACGCACATGACGGAATGTTGAAAAAAAAAAAAGTGGGTTGTTTTATAAAGAAAAGAAGAAGAAGAAGGAAAAGATAATGAGAAAATAAAGATAGAAGGGAAAGATAAAGATAGTGTGTGTAGAGAGAGAGAAAGAAGATGGAAAGAAAAATAAAGAAAGAAAGAAAATGGGAATATTGAGAGAGATAATAATGAGAGAATAAAGATAGAAGGAAAAGATAAAGATAGTGAGATAAAGATAAAGATAGTGTGTGTAGAGAGAGAAAGAAGATAGAAAGAAAGAAAGAGAAATAAAGAAAATGGAAACCTCGAGAAAAATAAGATAATAATAATAATAATGAGAAAATAAAGATAGAAGGGAAAGATAAAGATAGTGTGTGTAGAGAGAAAGAAAATGGAAGACAAATAAAATAAATGAAGAAAAAAGAAAATAGAAGAAAATAAATGAAAAAAATAGAAGAAAATAAATGAAAAAAATAGAAGAAAATAAATAGAAGGAAAATAATAAGAAATAGAAGGAAAAAGAAAGAAAGAAAAGAAAAGAAAAATGAAGAAAAAGAAAATAAATTAAGAAAAAAGAAAATAAATAAAAGGAAAATAACAAGAAATAGAAGGAAAAAGAAAGAAAAGAAAAAACGAAACAAAAGAAGAAAAAGAAAATTAATGAAGACAAAAATGAAGAAAATAAAAGAAAATTAAAAATAATAAGAAATTGAAGGAAAAAAAGAATGAAAGGAAATCAGAAAAAAGGAAGAAAAGAGGAAAATGAGAAGAAAAAAAACTATTATAAAGAAGAAAACAAAGAAAATAATGACAATAGGAAATTAAGAAAACAAGGAAAACATGAAGAAAAAGCAATCAAATGTAAACAACAACAACAAAAACAACAATAACCAGATAAATAAAACCAAACAAACGAACGAACAAACATTAAAATAAAACACAATAGCCTAATCAAACACCAACAAACGAACACACACACACGTAGCATTAAGTCTTTTTTGTGATACTTGTTTATAATCAACGAGAGAGGAGGAGGAGGAGGAAGAGGAGGAGGAGGAGGAGGAGGAGGAGGAGGTTCCGTATCAGTGTTGTAGGATCAGGTTACGACGCTGTACATATGAACACACTAACACACACACACACACACACACACACACACACACACACACATTTTATTATTGTTTTATTTTAATTTTGTCAAGTTTACGTTTTTCTGTCTTTTTCGTACTTGTTTTAAAAGTCATCCCTTATATACCTTCCTTTCCCTTCCCTTCCCTTTATTAACCTTCTTTTTCTCTTGCATTCCCTTTCTGAACCTTCCCCTTCCTTCCCTTTCCTTCCCTTCCCTTTCTGAACCTTCCCCTTCCTTCCCTTCCCTTCCCTTTCTGAACCTTCCCTTTCCTTTCCTTTCCTTTCCTTCTCTTTCCTTCCCTTCTCTTCCCTTTCTGAACCTTCCCCTCCCTTTCTGAACCTTCCCTTCCCTTTCCTTCCCTTTCCTTCCCTTCCCTTCCCTTCCCTTTCCTTCCCGAACCTTCCCTTCCCTTCCCTTCCCTTTCCTTCCCTTCCCTTTCCTTCCCTTCCCTTTCCAAACCCTCCGTGTCCTTCCCTCCTTCCCTTCCCTTCCCGAACCTTACCTACAAAATTATGAACTCACTTTCGCCCTTTCAAAATAGCAAGCGTTCTTTACACCAACACACAACACCTCTGTCAATTGTGTCCTTGTCAAATGCCTTGCCAAATGTGTGTGTGTGTGTGTGAGTGTGTGTGTGCCGAGAGGTCAAACACACTCGCTCATTCTCCCTTTGCAGACACCCCCACCCCCCTCCTCCCTCTCTCTCAATATATATAAATAACCACACTTTTTTTTTACCGTAGAATTTAAGTGTTTGGGTCGCAAGTTTTATTTAATACAAGAATAATCGAAATAATGATAATAATAATAATAATGATAATGATGATGTCTGATAATGATGCATAATACCTAATAGTTGGTGTATTAATAGAGCATAATAGTATTGATAGAAGTAATGATAGAGGTCACTTATACATATACATACATACATACATATACACATACAGTGATTTGCAATGATATGTTTTAGTGTATTAGTGAATAAGTTTGATGGTTTTTGGTAATGGTTAACTATTGTGTTGTATTGTATTGTATTTTTCATTTTTTTATTCCATTTTCATTTTTTTATCTTTATTTTTGTTTTTCATTTTTTTCATATAATTTTTTCCATTTTTTTTGTGTGTGTGTATTTTGTTAATATTTTTTATTCATTTTGTTTCATTTTTCATATTTACATTTTTTTTCATTATTTTTTCATCATATTTTTCATTATTTTCCATTTTTTTTCATATTTTTCATTATTTCTGATTTTTTTCATCATATTTTTCATTATTTTTCATTATTTTTCATATTTTTCATTATTTCTGATTTTTTTCATCATATTTTTCATTATTTTTCATTATTTTTCCTTTTTTTTCATATTTTTCATTATTTTTCATTATTTTTCATTATTTTTCCTTTTTTTTCATATTTTTCATTATTTCTGATTTTTTTCATCATATTTTTTATTATTTTTCATTATTTTTCCATTTTTTTTCATATTTTTCATTATTTCCCATTTTTTTCATCATATTTTTCATTATTTTTCATTATTTTTCATATTTTTCATTATTTTCCATTTTAATCATTTTTCATTATTTTCCATTTTTTCATTATATTTTCCATTTTTTTCATCAAATTTTTCATTATATTTTCCCTCTTCCATTTTTTTTCATTATTCTCCCTTTTTTTTCATTTTTTTCACTGGACCTTTTCATGAATTTCCTCTTTTTTTCCCCAATTCGACCTTTTCCTGCGTCCGTTCGTTCGTCCGTCTGTGTATTCTTAAGGGGCAATATTTTTCAGTGTATATTTTTATCTTGTTTTCCTTCCTTTGTTTTGTGTCTTGGCGTCAATAACTATCATCAATTTCATCAATATTACGCTTGTGTTTTCTTTCCTTTCAATTCCCTTTTATCATCTTTTGTTTCTCCTTTTTTTTTGGTGTATTTTATTATTTAATTTTTTTGGTTTTATTTTGTTATTTTATTGTTATTTTTTTTTTGTTTTTTTCTGTTTGTTTTCTGTTTTGTATATTTTTTTATTTCTCTTTATTTTATTATTTTATTTTATTTGTCTGTTTATTTTATTATTTTATTTTATTTCTGATTTTATTTGTATGTTTTTTTTATTTTATTTGTTTTATTTGTCTGGTTATTTATTTTATTTCTTATTTAATTTGTATTTTTTGTTTTATTTTATTTTATTCGTTTTATTTTATTATTTTATTATTTTATTTTAATTATTTTATTTGTCTTATTATTTTGTTATGTTTTATTTTTGTTTATTTCATTATTTTATTTTATATGTTTCTCCTTTTTCATAATTTATTTATCCTATTCTTTCATTATCATTCTATTTATCCGAGTTTCCATTTCCATTACGTCTATATTTTCCTCTTTAATTCTTTGTCGATCTTTGGTTTTCAATATTTTTCTAAGCCTTTGTTTCGTATTCCTTCATTTCATTGCGTAATCCTTCATTAATCCTATTCTTTCATTATCATTCTATTTATCCGAGTTTCCATTTCCATTACGTCTATATTTTCCTCTTTAATTCTTTGTCGATCTTAAGTTTTCAATATTTTTCTAAGCTAAGTTTCGTATCCCTTCATTTCATTGCGTAATCCTTCATTAATCCTATTCTTTCATTATCGTTCTATTTATCCGAGTTTCCATTTCCATTACGTCTATATTTTCCTCTTTAATTCTTTGTCGATCTTAAGTTTTCAATATTTTTCTAAGCTAAGTTTCGTATTCCTTCATTTCATTGGTATATCTTTCATTAATCCTATTCTTTCATTATCATTCTATTTATCCGAGTTTCCATTTCCATTACGTCTATATTTTCCTCTTTAATTCTTTGTCGATCTTCAGTTTTTAATAATTTCCTGAGCTGAGTTTCGTATCCCTTCATTTCATTGCGTAATCCTTCATTAATCCTATTCTTTCATCATCATTCTGTTTATCCGAGTTTCCATTTCCATTACGTCTATATTTTCCTCTTTAATTCTTTGTCGATCTTAAGTTTTCAATATTTTTCTAAGCCTTTGTTTCGTATTCCTTCATTTCAGTGCGTAATCCTCCATTAATTCTATTCTTTCATTATCGTTCTATTTATCCGAGTTTCCATTTCCATTACGTCTATCTTTTCCTCTTTAATTCTTTGTCGATCTTAAGTTTTCAATATTTTTCTAAGCTAAGTTTCGTATCCCTTCATTTCATTGCGTAATCCTTCATTAATCCTATTCTTTCATTATCATTCTATTTATCCGAGTTTCCATTTCCATTACGTCTATCTTTTCCTCTTTAATTCTTTGTCGATCTTAAGTTTTCAATATTTTTCTAAGCTAAGTTTCGTATCCCTTCATTTCATTGGTATATCTTTCATTAATCTTATTCTTTTGTTATCATTCTATTTATCCGAGTTTCCATTTCCATTACGTCTATATTTTCCTATTTAATTCTTTGTCGATCTTAAGTTTTCAATATTTTTCTAAGCTTTTCCTCTTTAATTTTTTGTCGTATCTTCGGTTTTCAATATTTTCTAAGCTTTTCCTCTTTAATTTTTTGTCGTATCTTCGGTTTTCAACATTTTCTTAGGTTAGGTTTGTATTGCTTCATGTCATTGCATATACTCTTTCATTTATTAACACTCATGTAGTAATTATTTATCTTATTCTTCTGCTGTTATTCTGTTTATCCAAGTTTCCGTTTCCATTACGTCTATATTTTCCTATTTAATTTTAGTCGATCTTCGGTTTTCAATATTTTTCTAAGGTTAGGTTCGTATTGCTTCATGTCATTGCATATACTCTTTCATTTATTAACACACACGTAGTAATTATTTATCTTATTCTTCTGCTGTTATTCTGTTTATCCAAGTTTCCATTTCCATTACGTCTATATTTTCCTCTTTAATTTGTTGTCGATCTTTAGTTTTCAATATTTTTCTAAGGTTAGGTTCGTATTGCTTCATGTCATTGCATATACCCTTTCATTTATTAACACACGTAGTAATTATTTATCTTATTCTTCTGCTGTTATTCTGTTTATCCAAGTTAAAAAGTCTATATTTTCCTTTTTAATTTTAGTCGATCTTCGGTTTTCAATATTTTTCTAAGGTCAGGTTCGTATTGCTTCATGTCATTGCATATACTCTTTCATTTACTAACACACACGTAGTAATAAGGTTTTCTCGGACAGCTGTACCCAAGGCTTCGTTTTGCCTTCGTTAAAACATCGAACAACTACGTCACAAAGAGGGAAGGGAAAGCACACCATATGTAGCCTTAGCATAGTCCACCGTCACGCCCACACATGTATACGTAGCAACTGTTTTCGTCTCAGTAATTACGTATGACTGAAAGTTTGAAATGATGGTAATTACGTATGTCCGTCTTTGCCTAACACGAAAGACAAGGTTAAAGAATGATTACGACTTGAATACGTCCGATGTTCGTGCCTTTTCTGTCTTATATCACGAAAACATCAATTATTTTTAGCGATAGAAGAGGGAAGAGCGTAAGAAACCATTATGGAAAGCTTAAAATGATAGTAATTACGTATATCTGTCTTTGCCTAACACGAAAGACAAGGTTAAAGAATGATTACGACTTGAATACGTCCGATATCTGTGCCTTTGCTGTCCTATATCACGAAAACATCAATTATTTTTAGCGATAGAAGAGGAAGGAGCGTAAGAAACCATTATGGAGAGTTTAAAATGATAGTAATTACGTATATCCGTCTTTGCCTAATACGAAAGACAAGGTTTAAAAATGATTACGACTTGAATACGTCCGATGTTCGTCCCTTTGCTGTCCTATATTACGAAAACATCAATTATTTTTAGCGATAGGAGAGGGAAGAGCGTAAGAAACTATTATGGAGAGTTTAAAATGATAGTAATTACGTATGTCCGTCTTTGCCTAATACGAAAGACAAGGTTTAAAAATGATTACGACTTGAATACGTCCGATGTTCGTGCCTTTGCTGTCCTATATTACGAAAACATCAATTATTTTTAGCGATAGGAGAGGGAAGAGCGTAAGAAACTATTATGGAAAGAGTAAAATGATAGTAATTACGTATATCTGTCTTTGCGAAGGGAAAGCACACCATACATAGCCTTAGCATAGTCCACCGTCAAGCCCACACATGTTTACGTAGCAATGGTTTTCGTCTCGGTAATTACGTATGATTGAAAGTTTGAAATGATGGTAATTACGTATATCTGTCTTTGCGAAGGGAAAGCACACCATACATAGCCTTAGCATAGTCCACCTTCACGCCCGCTCATGTTTACGTAGCAATGGTTTTCGTCTTGGTAATTACGTATGATTGAAAGTTTGAAATGATGGTAATTACGTATATCTGTCTTTGCGAAGGGAAAGCACACCATACATAGCCTTAGCATAGTCCACCTTCACGCCCGCTCATGTATACGTACCAATGGTTTTCGTCTCGGTAATTACGTATGACTGAAAGTTTGAAATGATATCAATTACGTATGTCTGTCTTTGCGAAGGGAAAGCACACCATACATAGCCTTAGCATAGTCCACCTTCACGCCTGCTCATGTTTACGTAGCAATTGTTTTCGTCTCGGTAATTACGTATGATTGAAAGTTTGAAATGATGTTAATTGCGAATGTCTGTCTTTGCCTAATACGAAAGACTGAAGGCTTAAAAGTGATTACGACTTGAATACGTCCGATGTTTGTGGCTTTGCTGTCCTATATCACGAAGACAATGATATTTTTGACTGCAGAAGAAGGGAGAGGAAAGTTACCAGGCTATTACGAATGCTAATATCCTTATACGAATGACGCAGAATTAGGAATGATCGTAACCTCAAAACGTCCGAGATCTGTGCCTTGTCTGTCATATATTACGTAGAGAATGGTTATTTCTAGCGATAGAAGAGAGAAGACCATAAGTAACCAGGCTATTACGAACACTGATAAGTTTAATACTAACGATACAGAGTTAGGAATGATCATATCTAGAATGCGTCCAATGTCTGGGCCTATTTTGTCTTACTGTTCGAAGGCAACCCTGATTTTTACCTACGAGTGAAGGGAGAGGAAAGTCACCAGGCTGTTACGAATGCTGATATCCTTATACAAATGACGCAGAATTAGGAATGATCGTAACCTCAAAACGTCCGAGATTTGTGCCTTGTCTGTCATATATTACGTAGAGAACGGTTATTTCTAGCGATAGAAGAGAGAAGAGCGTAAGAAATCAAGCTATTACGAACACTAACGAGTTTAATACGTAAGATACAGAGTTAGGAATGATCATAACTAGAATGCGTCCAATGTCTGTGCCTATTTCTTCTTACTGTTCGAAGGCAACCCTGATTTTTACCTACGAGTGAAGGGAGAGGAAAATTGCTAGGCTGTTACGAATGCTGATATCCTTATACGAACGACGCAGAATTAGGAATGATTGTAACCTCAAAACGTCCGATATCCGTTCCTTTTCCCCCCCCATATTACGAAGACCGATATTTTTAGTGATAGAACAGGTCAGAGCGAAAGAAACTAGGCTATTACGTACACTAACAGGTTTAATACTAAAGATACACAGTTAGAAATGATTATAACCAGTACGTCTGATATCCGTGCCTTTTCTGTCCTATATTACGTAGACAACGATATTTTTAGCTCTGAGAGAGGGGAAAGGGAAATGACAAGGCTATTCGTAACTACACTATCCTTATACGAAAGGTACAGAGTTAGGAATGAACATAACCTCAAAACGTCCGACAATTGTGCCTTTTCTGCTGTATATTACGATGACAACAATATTTTTAGCTACGGAAGAAGGGAGAGAAAAGTTACTTGGCTATTGGTAACTACGAACACAGTAACAAACACGACATGGAAGACTGGAAGGGTTAGGAATTGTTCTAATTTTAAGTATCGGAAGATCGGTTCATAACTTTTCTCTTGTGATTGTTTGTTGATGTCGAAAGGAAAGGAGTTTGTGACGATAGGATTCAGAATGTTTAACTAGTGTACGTTTGTGTGTGTGTGAGAGAGGGAGAGAGAGAGAGAGAGAGAGAGAGAGATTTCTGGTTTTGTAATGTGGAAGATATCAAGGCTGGTATTAAAAGACTTCTCAGATCAGCTATATCTAAGGGTCAAAGGGAGGATCAATCAGGTTCTAATTAGTGTTTTTTTATGCTAAAGGTACAAAGGAAGGATGAAACTAACACCAGGGTCATAAAACTACCCCTGGAAATGCCTACAACTCCTACGAAAGCCTTGTTAAATATGTGTTCTTGGGTGACGAAATGTCTCAATACGACCCCAAATTTTTGCGACATAGCGGATAGATTGACGAGGAAGTGAAAATGCGTCTGACTGTATGTACGTGTGTTTGTTATGTTACGTATGTTGTGTTTGTGAGCCGTATTACGTATGTGCGTGGGGGTTTTAGCGTCTTCGGAATACACACGCATAATGTCTCGTATACTCAATTTTAACATCGCCAATACGTATACTGAAAAAACTTGTACATATTTTAGCGGAAATCGAAACGTCAATCACAAAAGGTTTAAGATGTTACGTACTCAAGTTGATGTTACAGTACGATTGTTTTATTGTTTTTTTTTTTTTATTGCGATGTTTGTTGTTGAGAGAGAATGCTTTACTGTTTGGATTTGTGTTGAGAGAGAGAGAGAGAGAGAGAGAGAGAGAGAGAGAGAGAGAGAGAGAGACGTTTACTGTTTGGTGCAATAATGTGAATGTAGGAATAAGGATAAAAAGGATGAAAGGAAGGAAGAAAAAGAAAATTGGATAAAAGAAGGAAATAGGAAAATAACAACAAAAATAAATGAAAATGGAGAAAAATAATAAAAATGAGACAAAATAAATGAAAATAAAGGAAGGAAATAGGAAAAAAATAAAATATATGAAATGAAAAATAAAAAAAATAAAAATGAGAGAAAAGAAGAAGAAGAAGAAGGAAGGAAAATTTGTCATAGGAAAATAAGATAAAGAAAGGAAATAAGGAAAAAAATGAATATATATGAAATGAAAATGAAAAGAAAGGAAGAAAAAAAATATATGATTGAAAACACTAAAGAAAAAAAATGTATGATCGAAAACACTAAAGAAAAAAAATATATGATCGAAAACACTAAAGAAAAAATATATATGATCGAAAACACTTAAGAAAAAAAATATATGATCGAAAACACTAAAGAAAAAAAATATATGATCGAAAACACTAAAGAAAAAAAATATATGATCGAAAACACTAAAGAAAAAAAATATATGATCGAAAACACTAAAGAAAAAATACATGATCGAAAACACTGAACAAAATATACATGATCGAAAACACTGAACAAAATATATATGATCGAAAATACTGAAGAAAAATACATGATCGAAAATAAAATAAAGAAAAAAAGTAATTGATTGTTTATGTAATTACTGTATTATTATTTTTTTGTAAGGTAACAGAACACAAAATAAATATAATGCCTTGCTATATTGTTGTTTTATTTCAATTTATTTTTATTTTTATCCCTCTGTGTGTGTGTGTGTGTGTGTGTGTGTGTGGTAGTAGTAGTAATAGTAGTAGTGGTAGTAGTAGTGGTAGTAGTAGTAATAGTAGTAGTAGTAGTGGTAGCAGTAGTAATAGTAGTAGTAGTAGTGGTAGTAGTATAGTTTGTCCACGTCGAGTTGAACCCAGAAGTCCCTCCCCACAGGCGGTGTAGGAAGGGCATAGTCGCTCTGTTGCTGGTGATTGGGTGATGGTGATGGGCAGCTAAGCCGATTTGGTTTTGCGTTAGAGAGCGTACACTCGACAGGGCTTCCTTAATTTACTAAAGTTTCTTCATATTCTGTGTAAGGCGTGAAATAAATCAACAAGCGAATATATTTGCTGTCACCTAATATAAAAAAGTAATGGGTATCCGTAATAGTGGAGCAGATATTGGGTGAGGGAATGAACACTTCAAAAAGACCTTAGCGTGAGAAGGAGCCGCATAGGTCAGATAGGATCGCCTCCACGTCGCCCATGGTCACCAATGGAACTCTAACCCCCTCCCCCTCAGGCCACCCTTGGGTCCAGACACGTGAGGCCTCTCTCTCTCTCTCTCTCTCTCTCTCTCTCTCTCTCTCTCTCTCTCTCTCTCTCTCTCTCTCTCAACGCTTACACACACACACACACACACACACACACAGAGAGAGAGAGAGAGGCCTCACGTGTCTGGACCCAAGGGTGGCCTGAGGGGGAGGGGGTTAGAGTTCCATTGGTGACGGTGGAGGACGTGGAGGCGATCCTATCTGACCTATGCGGCTCCTTCTCACGCTAAGGTCTTTTTGAAATGTTCATTCCCTCACCCAATATCTGCTCCACAATTACGGATACCCATTACTTTTTTATATTAGGTGACAGCAAATGTATTCGCTTGTTGATTTATTTCACGCCTTACACAGAATATGAAGAAACTTTAGTAAATCAAGGAAGCCCTGTCGAGTGTACGCTCTCCAACAGTTTCACCCAGACCATATCGGCTTAGCTGCCCATCACCATCAACCAATAACCAGCAACAGAGCGACTATGCCCTTCCTGCATCGCCTGTGGGGAGGGACTTCTGGGTTCAACTCGACGTGGACAGACTATAGTAGTAGTAGTAGTAGTAGTAGTAGTGGT
>NC_066565.1:1600227-1602727 GCF_024679095.1 Eriocheir sinensis
AAAATAAAGAAAAAGAGGTGGGTGTCAGGTGGGCACTCGGAGGAAGGAGTGTAAACAGAGGTGGTTCATCGGCGCCACACACACTTCTTATTTTCGCCTTTTTTCTATGTTCCGCGTCTTGTTGAACTCCCCGCCGCTCAGTGTTTATAGATGAAGTGTTAATCTTCCCTCTGACACCTGGAAACACTTAATTGGATGCGTATAAGACAAGAAAACTGAAGAAAAGAAGTGGGGTCTCAGGCGGGCAAGGAGTGTAAACATAGGTGGTTCATCGGCGCCACACACACTTCTTATTTTCGCCTTTTTTCTATGTTCCGCGTCTTGTTGAACACCCCGCCGCTCAGTGTTTATAGATAAAGTGTTAATCTTCCCTCTGACACCTGGAAACACTTAATTGGATGCGTATAAGACAAGAAAACTGAAGAAAAGAAGTGGGGTCTCAGGCGGGCAAGGAGTGTAAACATAGGTGGGTCTTGGACGCCACACACACCTCTTATTTTCGCCTTTTTTCTATGTTCCGCGGCTTGTTGAACACCCCGCCGCTCAGTGTTTATAGATGAAGTGTTAATCTTCCCTCTGACACCTGGAAACATCTCAAATGGACGCGTATAAGACAAGAAAATAAGAAAAGAAGAGGACTGTCACAGCGGGCGGACCGAATACGGTAGTGTAAACAATCATTTCTTTTTTTATTTCTCTTATTTTCTCTCGTCCCTTCGCTCCCTCGTGTGACTGACGGCTCGTGATGCATAAAGGGTGCTTCTGGGGTGCTGTGGGGGGCGGGGGGGCGCAGGGGGGCGAAAATAACGGTAAAATAAGGAAAAATATGACTGGGGTGGCGGGGTGAGACCGTGTGGGGTGACGTAACACATTTCTGGATCTCGTGTTTTATGGGGAGGTTAACTGGGGTGCGGGGGTGCTGGGGTGAGGGGGGGGAGAGGGAGGATTGAGGACGCAAGGGAACATGCCAGTCACCCCAGGGGAAGTCCATGGGGGAGGGAAACTATATATAGAGTGTGACATAGGTAACAAAACAAAATTTCTCCCCCAGGGGTTTTCTTATTCACTGGGGAGCTGGGCCGGGGAGGAATGGCCACAGGGGGAGACGAGGGCAGATCCATTACCTTAGGGGGTCCAGGGGGGAGGGAAATAAGGGGAAGAACTGGGGAGTGACAAGTAAATCTCTCCCCATGGGTTTTACTGGGTACTAGGGAACTGGGGAAGGAAGGGACGGGGGGAAGGAAGGTTAGAGGTTAAGGAGGGAAAGTCCAGGGGTCCAGGGGGCAGAATCAAAGGAAAGTGAGATAAGATAACATAACTATATCTTCCCATGGGTTTTCACAGGGGAGCTGGGGGTAAGGAAGGTCACAGGGGGAGGGGGGGGTAGGCCAATCACTCCAGGGGGTCCAGGGGGGGCAGGGAATCAAAGGGAAAGTGAAATAACGTAGCATAACAATATCTCTCCCCATGGGTTTTTCACAGGGGAGCTGGGGGTAAGGAAGGTCACAGGGGGAGAGGGGACAGGCCAATCACTCCAGGGGGTCCAGGGGGGGCAGAGAATCAAAGGGAAAGTGAGATAACGTAGCATAACTATATCTCCCCATGGGTTTTTCACAGGGGAGCTGGGGGTTAGGAAGGTCACAGGGGAGGATGGGGTAGACGAATCACTCCAGGGGGTCCAGGGGGGGCAGAGAATCAAAGGGGAGCGCGGGGGAATCATCCAGTTTGGTGATATTGAACGCGGACTCCGGAATTGGTGTCCTACGCTCGGTTCTAGCTGTCTCCCAGTCCTGGTTGCCTAAGAGAGAGTCCACCTGCTTTTTGAAGACGTGGAACCAGTGCGTGAAGTCCCTGTGGAGCCTTGACAGCGAATACGAAATCTCCACTACGTAATCTGTCTTTCGGAGGCGCCATTCAAGCTCGTAAGTGAAATGCCCAGCGGAGAGCTTTTCCAGTAGGACGGACAGCGCGCGGCGGGTCGGGTGGCGAGATCCCTTGATAACTGGGTGGTGGGACCTTAGGACAACATGGTGGTCATCCCATAGAGGCGCCCAGGTCCTCACAGCAGCGGCCATTCCTCGCATTTCGTGGTCCTCTGTATCCTGTGGGCTCTGGTACTCGATTGGGATGTTCTCGTAGAAGTAATTCCATCTGGTCTCAACGCCGTCGGTCCTCCAGACGCAGAACCCGCCTACATGGTTCCCTGAGGCCGTGGTTGCGACGTAGACCATCTTATGCGAGAGAGGATGCCTTGAGGAGGAGGAAGAGGAGGAAGAGGAGCTGGTAGTGGTTGTAGTGGTAGGCGTTGAGGAAGTTGTAGTAGTAGTGGTAGTCGGTGCAGTGGTGGTCGTTGAACTAGACAAAGAGGAAGAAGAAGAAGAGGAGGAGGAGGATGCAGAGGCTGAAGAAGAGGTTTTGATAGTGGATGGGACGGAGGTTGACGTTGAGGAAGAGGAGGAGGAGGAGGAAGAAGAGGAAGAAGGAGGAGATGTACCACTAG
>NC_066565.1:1607727-1615227 GCF_024679095.1 Eriocheir sinensis
CACTCAACCAGCCAGTCAGTCAGCCACCCAGTCAGTCAGTCAGTCAGTCAATCAGTCAGTCACCCACGCAACCAGTCAGTCAGTCAGCCAGCCAGTCAATCAGTCAGTCACCCACCCACGCAACCAGTCAGTCAGTCAGTCAGTCAGTTAGTCAGTCAATGCATGTTTACAGTGCTGCCAATCCTTAATCCGTCTTGACAGTGTTGCCAGCTTAGATTGATGATGAGAGAGAGAGAGAGAGAGAGAGAGAGAGAGAGAGAGAGAGAGAGAGAGAGAGAGAGAGAGAGGGGAGGGAACAACACGAAATCCAGCTCTATTGATTTATTGACGAGTAAAAAAAAGAGAGAAAGAAAGAAAGAGAGAAAGAAAGAAAGAAAGAAAGAAAATTGAGAAAAAAAGAAAGAATAGAAAATAATAATAATAATAATGATAATAATAATAATAATAATAATAATAATAATAATAATAATAATAATAATAATGTCACTTTACAATTTGATTTCTTCTTTTTTTATTTATTTTTTATTTTTTTCCATAATTTTCCGAGGAGGAGGAGGAGGAAGAAGAAGAGGAGGAAGAGGAGAAGGAGGAGGAAGAGAAGGAGGATATTCCCACCTCATTCACAATCACCACCACCACCACCACCACCACCACCATCAACACCATCAACACCACTCTCAACACCACACGTTAATACCACTGTCACTGCACTGCCCTATTCTCAACACCATATTCCGTCGATTTCGTGGTGGTGGTGGTGGTGACAGTGGAGGTGAAAGAGAAATTGGTGATGAAAAAGTGGTGTTGAAAAGTGGTGATGAGTGGTGATTCTTACCTTCGTATAATGCTTCTTGTGTCTGGCCGTGGTGGTGGTGGTGGTGTTGGTGGTGGTGGTGATGGTGGTGGTGGTGGTGGTGGTGATGTTCTCTCAACGCTTGCTCGAGTGGTACTGACGGCCGAGAGAGAGAGAGAGAGAGAGAGAGAGAGAGAGAGAGAGAGAGAGAGAGAGAGAGAGAGAGAGAGAGAGAGAGGACCAGTCATATGATATCTACCAACATTGCAACCACCATCACCACCACCACCACCATCATCACCATCACCACCACCACCACCATCATCATCATCACCATTTTCATCACCATCTTTTCTTCTTCTTCTTCTTCTTCTTTTTCTTCTTCTTCTTCTTCTTCTTCTTCTTCTTCTTCTTTTTGATAGTGAAATTCCATATACGTTTTCCATAGACTTCTTCCTCCTCCTCCTCCTCCTCCTCCTCCTCTTCTTCTTCTTCTTCTTCCTCCTCCTCCAATACAATATTAATGAGGTGAAACACGTGGGGGGAGAGAGAGAGAGAGAGAGAGAGAGAGAGAGAGAGAGAGATTTCCTGCAATGGGTCTCTCTCTCTCTGTCTTTGTTTGACATTCCTCGTTTTTTTCTTTGTTTTTTTATCTTCTTTTTATTATTCATTGAGTGTGTGTGTGTGTGTGTGTGTGTGTGTGTGTGTGTGTGTGTGTGTGTGTGTGTGTGTTCATTATCATCATCATGGTCGTCATCTTCGTCGTGTTCTTCTCGTTCATTCCCTTGGTCGTCATCGTCACAGTGTTGTTCCCGCGGCGGCAATGATGCTACCACTGTTGTCAATAGGGAAGGAAGGAGATTGGCAGCGGAATGAGTGGAGTTGAGTTGAGTGGAGCAGTGGTGGAGGTATTGGGGAGACTGTGTGTGTGTGTGTGTGGTGGAGGGGCGGGGAGTGGAGGTGGAGGGAGTGGAGGCGTGGTGGTGGTGGTGGTGGTGGTGTCTGCCGCAGTGGTCAATAGTTTTGGGAGCGACTGGCGCCTCTCACCTGTTAAGTAGACGCCACACCCGACACGACGTCTACCACCACGACCACCGCCATGTACACCAGCACGACCACGAGTGGTGCTGGGAGTGGTATAAGTATTAGTAGTACCACTACTAATACCATGTCTGCTGGTAGTAGTGCCGGTGGTGGCGGTAGTAGTAACACTACCATTACTACCACTGCTAGAGGTGGTAGTAATAGTCCTACTTCTGTTTATACCATCACTAGCAGTGGTAGTAGTAGTAGTAATAGTAGTAGTAGTAGTAGTAGTAGTAGTAGTCTTATAACTAATACTACCACTACTACCACTACTAGAAGCAGTAATAGTAGTGGTGGCGGTGGTACTACCACTACTACCACTACTAGTGGTGGTAGTAGTGGTACTACCATCACCACCACTACTACCAATACTACTGCTGCTACTATCACTACTACTACTACTACTACTACTACTACTACTACTACTACTACTACTACTGCATCTACTACTACTACTACTACTACTACTACCACTGCATCTACTGCTACTGCAGATGTTTTCGGTCTGATTCTTTGTGTGTGTGTGTGTGTGTGTGTGTGTGTGTGTGTGTGTGTGTGTGTGTGTGTGTGTGTGTGTGTGTGTGTGTGTGTTTACATAACTTTCTTTTCCTGATTATTGATCCGTCTGTCTGCAGCTGTCTGTGAGTGTATGTGTGTGTGTGTGTGTGTGTGTGTGTGTGTGTGTATGTATGTATGTTAAGGAAGTTAGGGAGGAAGAAGGAGGAGATTTATCAGGAAGAGGAGGAGGAGGAAGAGGAGGAGGAGGAGGAGGAGGAGGAGGAGGAGGAGGAGGAGGAGGAGAATTAGGACGAGGAAAACAGAGAGGAACCTAGAGAGAAAGAATTTGAGAGAGAGAGAGAGAGAGAGAGAGAGAGAGAGAGAGAGAGAGAGAGAGAGAGAGAGAGAGAGAGAGAGAGAGAGAGAGAGAGAGGACCCAAATAAAACCTGTAAAAATCCGAGGAAAAAATATTTATTACAGAAAAAACAACATCCACATCAATAATAATAATAATGATAATAATAATAATGATGATAATAATGATAATAATAGTAATAATAATGATAATAATAATAAAAATCTTCGTCGAACAGGTAAAAAGGTACACACACACATGTACACACACACACACGTACACACACATCTTTGTACACACACAATAGGCCTATATACAATTTATATACACACACACAGACACACACACACACACACATACATATAATTACACGTATGTTTTGCGTTTTCTACTTAAGACTAGATTCTGTTCTCCTATTGGTCGAGAGGTCAACCAATAGGGAGCGAGCAGGTCATGTAGAGGTCACAGGAGGTCACGTGACTCATTGGCAGTAGGCGGAAGGGTCAAAAATATGGTTGGCGTGAGTTTTAGGTAAGTTACCCCTCGATGGCAGCGCTGTCTTGGCCTCGGTCTGGGTCGCGGCAGCACTCAGGTTCATGGTCGTTTGTTTGCGTTTTTCGATCGGATCACTTTAATGGATTATTGGAGTTTGTGTGTTTGTGGATGTTTTCTCTTCACTGTTTGTTTATTTCCTGCTCTCTGTTTGTGTGTTTGGCTGTTTTTTTTGTTTGTACACGTAATACTGTATGTTTGTTTATCTAATTTACTTGTTTTAGCATAATTTTCTCCTTTCATTTGTTGTTTTTATTGTTTCCTAATTTTTAACTAATTTATTTTCTTATTAATTATCTTTTCGTCAATTTTAACTCATTTTCTTTCATTAGTTTTCTTTTCAATTATCGTTTCCTCATTTTCAACTCATTTCTTTTCTTCTTAATTTTCCTTTCCTTCACTTTTAACTAATTTTCTCTATTCGTTTTCTTTTCATTTATCTTTTCCTTCACTTTTAACTCATTTTCCGTCATTTATTTTCTTTCAAATTTCCCTTTCCTTAACTTTTAACTCTTTTCCCCTCATTTCTTCTTAATCTTCCTTTCCTTCACTTTCAACTCATTTTCCTCTTTTATTTCACATTCAATTTTGGTATTTATCTCATTTCTTCATTTCCTCGCGTTTCCTCTCGCACACTTTCACCTCCTCATCCCTCACTTTCCTTTCATGTTCACACTTTGCTCGTTAACAAAGACATTTATTTAGGTTTATCGAGTTTATTTACAAGTTCTGAGTTTCTGAGTATTTGTATTTAAGAGGCTATTCACTTTTACGATAAAGAGCCGAAGGTATAAGTTCGGGTGAGTACAAAGGTCGGTTTTAGGGGACGTATGACAAGTTCGGGTCAGTACAAAGGTCGGTTTTAGGGGACGTATGACAAGTTCGGGTCAGTACAAAGGTTGGTTTTAGGGGACGTAGGACAAGTTCGGGTCAGTACAAAGGTCGGTTTAAGGGGACGTATGACAAGTTCGGGTTAGTACAAAGGTCGGTTTAAGGAGACAGACTTTTCTAGAGACCCAAAACTTCACGGATTAGACTTGGAAAACGGCCCCTTAACAGACCTTTCTAGGGACCCAAAAGTTCACGGATTGGACTTGGAAAACGGCCCCTTAACAGACCTTTCTAGAGACCCAAAACTTCACGGATTGGACTTGTAAAACGGCCCCTTAACTGACCTTTCTATGGACCCAAAACTTCACGGATTGGACTTGTAAAACGGCCCCTTAACTGACCTTTCTAGGGACCCAAAACTTCACGGATTGGACTTGGAAAACGGCCCCTTAACTGACCTTTCTAGGGACCCAAAATTTCACGGATTCGACCCTTAGGTGAACGAAAACAAGAGATAATAAAGAAAATTGCAGCTCTACAGAATATAAGAAAATCTATACCGAAAATAAAAATAAGGTTAGAAAAAAGTTTGACGCAGAATAATAAAAAGATAATAAAGAAATGAAAATAAAAAAATGAATGAAATGAATTGAGGATTTGTGTTGCGTCATTGCACGGTAGACATATTGCTCTCTCTCTCTCTCTCTCTCTCTCTCTCTCTCTCTCTCTCACAAGCACCTCAGAAGCACCAGATTAAAGATAGTAATAATAATAATAATAATAATAATAATAATAATAATAATAATAATAATAATGATAATAATAATAATAATAATAATAATAATAATAATAATAATAATAATAATAATAATAATAATAGTTCTAATTATCTAACGAAGCACCATAGATACACTTGTAATAATAATAATAATAATAATAATAATAATAATATTCATAAATGCCAAATCAGGTACAGGATATTACTCTCTCTCTCTCTTATATATATCAATTAATACTCGTAATATTCTTTTGTAAATATTTATGTGTGTATGTGTGTGTGTGTGTGTGTGTGTAATAACAATAATAATAATAATAATAATATTATTAATAATAATAATGTGATAATTCTTGTGATAATTTTCTTTCTTTGTTTGGTATAATTCTCTCTCTCTCTCTCTCTCATAACGTTTTAATTATAACCTAATCTATTTTTTCCTTAATTAATATATTTATCTATTATCTATTAACACACACACACACACACACACACACACACACACACACACTAAGAAGTATAAATATATATATATGTATGTACGTATATCTATGTATATCTATGTATATATATTATTATTATTATTATTATTATTATTATTATTATTATTATTATTATTGTTTAGTGTAGTGTCTCTTCGGTTTTTTATTGTACTTTATTTCTTCTCCTTTTCTTCCTTCCTTCCTTCCTTCCTTCCTTTCTTTCTTCCTTCCTTTCAGTCCTTCCTTCCTTCCTTCCTTCCTTTCTTTCTTCCTTCCTTTCAGTCCTTCCTTCCTTCCTTCCTTCCTTCCTTTCTTTCTTTCTTCCTTCCTTCCTTCCTTTCAGTCCTTCCTTCCTTCCTTTCTTTCTTCCTTCCTTCCTTCCTTTCTTTCTTTCTTCCTCCCTTCCTTCCTTCCTTTCTTTATTTATGTATTTACGACATTATATGGAAGCAAATAAGTTTACACACACACACACACACACACACACACACACACACACACACACACACACACATAAAAATAATAATAATAATAATAATAATAATAATAATAATAATAATAATAATAATAATAATAATTGACACAAAATTACACATAGTTATTGTTGTTATTTTTTTACACACACACAATAGCAATTACAATATATACAAAACACACACACACACACACACACACACACACACACACACACACACACACACACACACACACAAATTTTTCCTAACTGGTTTTTCCTATACAAAATTTCAGTCTATGTGTGTATGTATGTATGTGTGTACGTATTTTGTGTATACATGTGCGTTTGAGGGAAGATATGTGTACATGATGCTTGGCTACTACACACACACACACACACACACACACACACACACACACACACACACAAACACAGACACACACAAACACACACACATATTTGAAATCTAGCTAACACATTCTCTCTCTCTCTCTCTCTCTCTCTCTCTCTCTCATCGTGAACTCTCATTTTTGATCTATTTCTCTCTCTCTCTCTCTCTCTCTCTCATCGTGAACTCTCATTTTTGCTCTCTTTCTCTCTTTCTTTAATTTCTAAGCAGTCACTCTCTCTCTCTCATCGTGAACTCTCTTTTTTGCTCTCTTTCTCTCTTTCTCTAATTCCTAAGCAGTTACTCACTTTAACTCTTACTCACTCTCTCACTGACTCTCTCTCTCACTCACTCTCTCTAAATCTAACTAACTATAAAACAATTGGTTATTATTAGTCCGGGTTAGACTGAGTGGGTTCCCATCTCCATCCTCCCCCGACCGACTCCTTCCCCCATACGTCGAATACGCATTGTAACGCATGACCTCTCGGTGCTGGGCGCGTGAGGGGTCGTGGGGGGACGAGGTGCGGGGGAGAGAGCCACCCGCGCCGACCCCGCCCCCGCCTCCCCCAGCAACCATCACCCCGAGCCCTGATATCCCCAAACTGCTTCCTCCTCCTCCGCCTCCCATGCCCGTCCCATCCAAGTCCAGGTCCGCATCTATGTCATCTATGTCTGTAAGAGAGGGAGTGGGGGTACATAGATATTAAGGTCCTATTATAATTCTTAGATTTTTACAGAGGTTTACATAGATACTGAGGTCAGCCGTGTGTGTATGTGTGTGTGTGTGTGTGTGTGTGTGTGTGTGTGCGTATGACCCTCTGAATGTGACCCTGAATGTGTATGTATGTGTGTAACCTCGTGTATGTATGACTCTGTGTGCGTGTGACCCCTGTGTGCGTTTGTGTGTGTGTATGTGTGAGTGTAAGCCCCCCCCCCCCCTTCCTTCCCCCTCCCCCCTACCCACCTGCGGCAAAGACTGAGGTGAGTGGGTCGTGCATAGTCTTGGCCGCTCGCTTGGCTCTCCGCCTCTCCCATAACAGCTGCCCCACCACCACCACCAGGAACATCACCAGGCCCGCGCACAGCCCCAGCAGCAGGTACAGCAGGAACTTCTCAAAATTACCTGTATGAAAAGATGGAAGTCAGAGGTTGTTACTGTAAGCTTAAATCAGGGGTCTCAATTTTTCCCCCATGAACACCTTTTGCTTATAACTTATTTTGGTAAACTCCTCATAGAGAGAATCTGTTTTTAAAAAATTTGAATCCCACCACTGACCCT